>NC_057799.1:76137923-76138867 GCF_018294505.1 Triticum aestivum
AAAATGATTCGCCCCCTGACTGCTGGGACCCACCAGCTACATCTTCGCAGGCAAGGAAGTGCCTGACAGTCGGGACCCACCTGGTCGAAGCGTACGTAGCGTTGTCATTCTGGTCGCGAACGTGTACGTACATATATACTGGTCGATGTAGAGGCGCGCACGTGTCGTAGTAGAGGCGCGTACGTGTCGTAGTAGAGGCGCGCACGTAGCATGTACACGTACGTACAGTGGCCAGGGTGCAAGAAAGAAAATACGGCCACGTACGTACATACGGGCAGGGTCTCGAACGCCTACTCGCGCATACGTACGGCCAGGGCTCGTGTACATGGCTGGGTCGGAACGGAGAAACAGCGTCGTCGTCGTGTTCATGGGGAGGCAACGGAATGCGTCGTGTTCATCGGGGGGCAACGGAACGCGTGGGAGCCAACCGGCTGGGTCGGAACGGAATGCATGGTCGTGTTCATCGGGAGGGCTTGGACGGAACAGGCGGTGGAAACGAGGCCTGGCGTACCACAAAACGGAGGAAACGGCCTTGTGTTCGACCGGCCACGTTCGAAACAGGATCCTGTTCATCGGGAGGGGTCTGGCGTACCGCAAAACGGAGGAAACGGACCTCCTACGGTCGAAACGGGGGTCCTGTTGATCGGGAGGGGTGTGGCGTACCGCAAAACAGAGGAAACGGACTTGTGTTGGAGAGCTACGGTCAAAACGAGGGTCCTGTTGATCGGGAGGGGTGTGGCGTACCGCAAAACGAGACTCCACGGGATACTGTTCATCTCCACCGTCGACCTCCTCCAGCCTACCGTCGACCTCCTCCAGCGTCCACGGGCTCCTGTTCATCCAGCCTCCACCGCGCGCTACTCCACCGGCTACTATTCAATCACCCCTCCACCGTCTACTGTTCATCTAGCCCTCCACACCACGGGGTCCTGTTCAACCACCCC
>NC_057799.1:76139240-76145950 GCF_018294505.1 Triticum aestivum
CATCTACTGTTCATCCAGCCCTCCACACCACGGGGTCCTGTTCAACCACCCCTCCACGGGCACCCCTCCACCGTCTACTGTTCATCCAGCCCTCCACACCACGGGGTCCTGTTCATCCAGAGGCAACGCCACCGCTCACTGTTCATCCAACCCCCCTCCCCCGCAACGCTCACTGTTCATCCAATCGATCAGCTTCAGTTAGCAGCAGTAGCAAAGGAATCGCGCGATCGGGTTCAGTTAACAGCCATCGATCGATCGCTCGGGTTCAGTAACGCATAGCCTGTAGTGCAATCGCTCGGGTTCAGTTAGAGCCCAACGCCTCGCTCGGGTTCAGTTAGAGCCAACGCCTCGCACACACGCGCGTACGTGTACGAGAGAAACGCGCATCGCTCGGCCCCCGACCTCCCACCGTAACCGGGAACTCCCCGAAATTTTCCTCCCCCTCGCTTCTACCACGGTTTTTCCGTCATGGACGGCCCAAAGAATGTCATGCAGCTGCGTCTCCGGCCCGCCCAGGACGAAAAGCCCATTTTCTATCATGATTTTTTGTCATAGAAGTAGGAGCCCACCACATCTATGATGATACCGGGTTTTGTCACAATTATCGTCATAGAAGTGTCATATGTATGACAGAAAAAAATTCGTTCGGTCTGAAATGTCACGGATGTGTCTTTTTTTTGTAGTGTAAAGGGAAGAAGAAGGGGAACTTCAAGAAGAATGGCAAACAAGTTGTTGCTCAGGAGAAGAAACCCAAGTCTGGACCTGAGCCTGAGACTGAGTGCTTCTACTGCAAAGGGACTGCCACTGGAAGCGGAACTGCCCCAAGTATTTGGCGGATAAGAAGGATGGCAAGATAAACAAAGGTATATGTGATATACATGTTATTGATGTGTACCTTACTAAAGCTCGCGTAGCACTTGGGTATTTGATACTGGTTCTGTTGCTAATATTTGCAACTCGAAATAGGGACTACGGATTAAGCAAAGATTGGCTAAGGACGAGGTGACGATGCGCGTGGGAAATGGTTCCAAAGTTGATGTGATCGCCGTCGGCACGCTACCTCTACATCTACCTTCGGGATTAGTTTTAGACCTGAATAATTGTTATTTGGTGCCAGCGTTGAGCATGAACATTATATCTGGATCTTGTTTGATGCGAGACGGTTGTTCATTTAAATATGAGAATAATGGTTGTTCTATTTATATGAGTAATATCTTTTATGGTCATGCACCCTTGAAGAATGGTCTATTTTTGATGAATCTCGATAGTAGTAATACACATATTCATAATGTTGAAGCCAAAAGATGCAGAGTTGATAATGAAAGTGCAACTTATTTGTGGCACTGCCGTTTAGGTCATATTGGTGTAAAGCGCATGAAGAAACTCCATTCTGATGGACTTTTGGAATCACTTGATTATGAATCACTTGGTAATTGCGAACCATGCCTCATGGGCAAGATGACTAAAACGCCATTCTCTGGAACAATGGAGCGAGCAACAGATTTGTTGGAAATCATACATACTGATGTATGTGGTCCGATGAATGTTGAGGCTCGTGGCGGGTATCATTATTTTCTCACCTTCACAGATGATTTGAGCAGATATGGGTATATCTACTTGATGAAACATAAGTCTGAAACATTTGAAAAGTTCAAAGAATTTCAGAGTGAAGTGGAAAATCATCGTAACAAGAAAATAAAGTTTCTACGATCTGATCGTGGAGGAGAATATTTGAGTTACGAGTTTGGTCTTCATTTGAAACAATGCGGAATAGTTTCGCAACTCACGCCACCTGGAACACCACAGCGTAATGGTGTGTCCAAACGTCGTAATCATACTTTAGTAGATATGGTGCGATCTATGATGTCTCTTACTGATTTACCGCTATCGTTTTGGGGTTATGCTTTACAGACGGCTGCATTCACGTTAAATAGGGCACCATCTAAATCCGTTGAGACGACGCCTTATGAACTGTGGTTTGGCAAGAAACCAAAGTTGTCGTTTCTTAAAGTTTGGGGCTGCGATGCTTATGTGAAAAAGCTTCAACCTGATAAGCTCGAACCCAAATCGGAGAAATGTGTCTTAATAGGATACCCAAAGGAGACAGTTGGGTACACCTTCTATCACAGATCCGAAGGCAAGACGTTCGTTGCTAAGAATGGATCCTTTCAAGAGAAGGAATTTTTCTCGAAAGAAGTGAGTGGGAGGAAAGTAGAACTTGATGAGGTAACTGTACCTGCTCCCTTATTGGAAAGTAGTTCATCACAGAAATCTGTTCCTGTGACTCCTACACCAATTAGTGAGGAAGCTAATGATGATGATCATGTAACTTCAGATCAAGTTACTACTGAACCTCGTAGGTCAACCAGAGTAAGGTCCGCACCAGAGTGGTACGATAATCCTGTTCTGGAGGTCATGTTACTAGACCATGACGAACCTACGAACTATGAGGAAGCGATGATGAGCCCAGATTCCGCAAAATGGCTTGAGGCCATGAAATCTGAGATGGGATCCATATATGAGAACAAAGTGTGGACTTTGGTTGACTTGCCCGATGATCGGCAAGCCATCGAGAATAAATGGATCTTCAAGAAGAAGACTGATGCTGACGGTAATATTACTGTCTACAAAGCTCGACTTGTTGCGAAAGGTTTTCGACAAGTTCAAGGAGTTGACTATGATGAGACTTTCTCACCCGTAGCGATGCTTAAGTCCGTCCGAATCATGTTAGCAGTTGCCGCATTTTAAGAAGAGTTGTATATGATACAACCTGAAGGTTTTACCGATCCAAAGGGTGCTAACAAAGTGTGCAAGCTCCAGCGATCCATCTATGGACTGGTGCAAGCATCTCGGAGTTGGAATAAACGTTTTGATAGTGTGATCAAAGCATATGGTTTTATACAGAATTTTGGAGAAGCCTGTATTTACAAGAAAGTGAGTGGGAGCCTGTATTTACAAGAAATGATATATAATTTCTGGATAGCATAAAAGGATACTTGAATAAGAGTTTTTCAATGAAAGACCTCGGTGAAGCTGCTTATATATTGGGCATCAAAATCTATAGAGATAGATTAAGACGCCTAATTGGACTTTCACAAAGCACATACCTTGATAAAGTTTTGACGAAGTTCAAAATGGGTCAAGCAAAGAAAGGGTTCTTGCCTGTGTTACAAGGTGTGAAGTTGAGTCAGACTCAATGCCCGACCACTGCAGAAGATAGAGAGAAAATGAAAGATGTTCCCTATGCTTCAGCCATAGGCTCTATCATGTATGCAATGCTGTGTACCAGACCTGATGTGTGTCTTGCTATTAGTTTAGCAGGGAGGTACCAAAGTAATCCAGGAGTGGATCACTGGATAGCGGTCAAGAACATCCTAAAATACCTGAAAAGGACTAAGGATATGTTTCTCGTTTATGGAGGTGACAAAGAGCTCGTCGTAAATGGTTACGTCGATGCAAGCTTTGACACTGATCCGGATGACTCTAAGTCACAAACCGGATACATATTTATATTGAACGGTGGAGCTGTTAGTTGGTGCAGTTCTAAGCAAAGCGTCGTGGCGGGATCTACGTGTGAAGCACAGTACATAGCTGCTTCAGAAGCAGCAAATGAAGGAACCTGGATGAAGGAGTTCATATCTGATCTAGGTGGCATACCTAGTGCATCGGGTCCAATGAAAATCTTTTGTGACACTACTGGTGCAATTGCCTTGGCAAAGGAATCCAGATTTCATAAGAAAACCAAGCACATCAAGAGACGCTTCAATTCCATCCGCGATCAAGTCCAGGTGGGAGACATAGAGATTTGCAAGATACATACGGATCTGAATGTTGCATACCCGTTGACTAAGCCTCTCTCACGAGCAAAACATGATCAGCACCAAGACTCCATGGGTGTTAGTATCATTACTATGTAATCTAGATTATTGACTCTAGTGCAAGTGGGAGACTGAAGGAAATATGCCCTAGAGGCAATAATAAAGTTATTATTTATTTCCTTATATCATGATAAATGTTTATTATTCATGCCAGAATTGTATTAACCGGAAACATAATACATGTGTGAATACATAGACAAATAGAGTGTCACTAGTATGCCTCTACTTGACTAGCTCGTTTATCAAAGATGGTTAAGTTTCCTAAACCATAGACATGAGTTGTCATTTGATAAACGAGATCACATTATTAGGAGAACTAGTCGTCAACCCGTGCATTCGCACGGGCTAGAAATTTTCAAATAGCAAATGACATATAAAATTATAGGAAGTTGTTTGCACTTGTTGATAGTATTTTTATTGGTTTCTCATGTTTACCCTCTGGCATATATGCGAAATGGGAGGTAAATTCATAGAAGCTTATTCTCAAATAAGTGATAAATTAAATTATTAGAATTTTTTTTGCTCGTGGTGATATTGTTTGTAATTGTTTCTCATAATTACCCAATGAACTATAGGGAAAATGGGATGAAATTTGGAAGATAAAAATAAAAAATTTGAATGCGCATATGTGGTTCCAAAATTTTATATAAACTTCAGCCCGTGCCTTTTAAAAATCTTACCGCGTGGTAGCAGCATGTGTTTCTTCCTTACAATTGAAGACAATCTATGATCAGGAAATAGAACTGGAAAACAATCATGAAGATATGATTAATTTGGCAGCACATAGATTATGATCCCTTTTTCAAGGACAACTAATAAGGTAGCATCACATTTAGCACAACATGATTTCCATTGTTCTCGATAGGGCTTAGGGACACAACACTACAACAGCACGGAAAACTCCAGATGAAATTTGGATACATAGAAATGGAAGCAACAGATATAGATTGAGGACACGAGGAATTGTCCTTTCTTGAGCAAAGTCCTATTGAGGTGCATTGCATAGTGAATGTGTCTTCTCATTTTCCTCTTAAAATATGTTTCTGCTCATCAAAACAAAGTACATTAAGAGAAGACAAATGAAGATGGATACAATCGGTCATACCTTATGAAACAAATATAAGACGAAGCACTGGCATTAACAGATAAGTGACATGTAGGGGATTAAACTGAAACAGTTAGTTAAAATGAGTTTATTATTTCTATATTTTGAGGTACTAATGTAGCTCTTAATTACAGTACAATATTGGTGTAAAGAAATGTGTATAACAATTGAGACCCGCAACACAAACATTAAAGTGAATACCTCTTCCATTCAGGTCAACAGATAACACGGTCGATTGGAAAAAAAGAAAAGTGCAATAGTACATAAGAACATGAGCCTGCACAGTGGAAGGTATATGTTTTCCTAAAAGATGAATAGAAATGCGAAAACATCCTTATTTTTCAGTTGGACTTTTCTTGCTACTTCGGAAATTAGACATAACCTCTGGGATTATAGAAGAGAAAAACGAAGTAATATCAAGCCTTGGTCATGGTAAACAATGACTGCAAACTAATTGTAGGCACGCTGCTATGGAACCGTCATAATGTGCAATATCAACAACATGTATTGATATATCGGCTACAAACTATGATGTACGCATATAGGTGAAAACAATGCAAGTGGTGCAATGTATGATAGACTTATGGTGCTTACTACTAATAATCTAAATCACCACAGTCATATAGCAAATTCAGTTGGTTATTCTTGTCTTGAACCTGGAAGGTAAGATGGTAGCATGATTCAAAAAGGGATTCCAAAAAAGGAAGATGGAAAACATTACAATACAAAGAACATATACATGTTGAATCTTACATCGACTCTATCTATGGAGGACCAAGCCTCGTCTGATCCAAAGATCATTGGTATGCACCCATGTATGTCCTGAATTTAGCAGTATATAAAATTTCAGGATAAATGGAAATGAACCATTATTTACTTGAACCTGCAGAACCAAATCACAATAGAAAAGGAGATAACAGTAATTGTAACAAAGACGTAACGGGACTCTCTATAATCAGAGTAATCGCGAAACAAATGCTTTATCTCCTATTTATGAAGATGTGGACATGCACATGATATTTGTAAAGTTTTCCAAACTACCTCGCATACGGATATGCACCAGATGTTCGTGAAGTCAGTACACAATTTCAAATTTGAGATATGATATGGACAAACCAATGCCTGAAGAAGAAGCAAAGCATCTGCATTGAGTACGAAAGGTCAATGAAAGGAACCCACATGATCATGCATTTACAGTAAGTAAACCGGGAACCCATATACTAACACTACTGGAATCAGCAGATTTGCCATCTGCCGACTCTTTGCCGTCAGCCAGCGGACGGCAAAAGAAGGCTTTGCCATCAGCCACCAGAAAGCGGACGGCAAAGAGGCAGCGGACGGCAAAGATAGGGTTTGCCATCAGCCGTATCTTTGCCGTCTGCTAGCGAACGTCTGCTAGCTGACGGCAAAGAGGGTGGGTGGCGGGCTTACGAGGACAACCTAATGGCCAGTTTCTTTGCCGTCTGCTGGCGGACGACAAAAATTCTTTGCCGTCCACCAGCGGACGGCAAAGAGAAAGCACACCACACGGATCGATGACATGGCATGATCTGCTTCACACATGCATCTCCACAACGCAAAACTGATGCGGCCCATCCCACGCCCCCACCACCCACTCTCTCTCCCTTATCCTCCTGAGAGCCACCCCCACCACGATCTGTCTTCCTTCTCTCTCGTACGCCTCTGCTCCCCGCCTCTCGTCGCCCCAGCCGGCCGCCATCCCCGGC
>NC_057799.1:76146268-76150806 GCF_018294505.1 Triticum aestivum
GCAGGCGCAGGCCCCTTCTCTCTTCGCCCCCGACGCCGCCGTGCCCGGCCCCGTCCCCTTTTGCCCCCGCCGGCCCCGGCCCCCATTGCCCCTTCCGGCCACCACCTCGCCCGCCGGCGCCGGCCCCTTCTCTCTTCGCCCTCGACGCCGCCGTGCCTGGCCCGGTCCCTGTTTGCCGCTGCCACCTTGAGCAGCGGCGGCCTGCGGCAGCTCTGCCCGCAACCAAGGGTGCTGGGTGCTGGCCCTCATTGAAGGGAGGGGTCGCAACCGGATCCAGCGCCCGGATGAGCGTGGTGAGCTCCGGCGCAGCCGCGGGCGGATTGGAGCTCCTCGTTAAATCAAATCTCTTGTAATTTGTTCTTGTATACTGTAGTGTTTGTGGGTAATGTATTGTGAAATTCATTCGTCGATTCTTGGAGCAAGTGTTGATGGTACTGTAGTGTTTATCGTCGTCTGTTCATTCCTCTCGTCGGTTTGTATTGTTGGAGTACTGCTCGCCGGGCACCGGACACGCCAAACGCAGGACGCCGGATAGGCTGCTCACCGAACGTTTTTTTTAATATTTACTAAGTTCTTTGCCGTCCGTGATTTTACGAGGCTGACGGCAAAGATTGCGTTTGGCAGACGGCAAAGGGAGGGCATCTTTGCCGTCAGCCGCTGATGGCAAAGGCCTCTTTGCCGTCTGCTTCAGAAAGCGGACGGCAAAGAAGCTCTTTACCGTAGCCTATTTTGCCGGAGTCTTTTGCCGTCCGCGGCAGACGGCAAAGGCCTTTGCCGTCCGCCATCCTTGCCTTTGCCGTCTGTAGCTGATTCCTGTAGTGTAATGAGAAATTTATTTTTCTATGTAGCCAAAATTGTACTAATTGTGCCTGCAACATGCACTATAGGTACTTAATTTCAGGGGTGAAGAACAATGCATAAACTCAGTTAATCAGGAAGGCATGGAAATAACAAAGCTAAATACGCCACCATGTGTTCTACATGAGAGATCAATCCCTGGATAACCCAGGCTCCTGTATTGCAAATCATAGTGAGAGCTACACACGTAAGGAGAAGCAATACAATTGCGTGAAGAATTATTTATCTCGAACAAAAAGGAGGATAATTATCATGAAGCAAATCAAAACAAAAATTGATGGAAGACGCAGGCTTCTCGAGAGGTCAAAAGAGAAAGGCGGTCTCTATGGTTGAAGCATTACACTGGTATACATGAGAAGCAAAACTGGTATAATAGATAGATTAGGAAGTGGCTAGTGCCTTTTCACCTGAGGTGATAATTTGGGTGACTGAATTTGAGGCGGACGGACAGTGCTGAAAGGCCACTGTAGGGATGTACGCATTTAACCTCTTGACATGCTCTTACTGACCAGCGATGAAAACACCTCGGCCTTCCGCCGCATCTTGCCTCCTCCTGCTCAGGGTGCCGCCAAAGGACAACACTGGAACTGCTCGAGGCCGCTCTGGTTTCTCTCCTCATCCGGGCGCTCTTCTCATTTAAGCAGCACCACACCACCAGTCCGCTGCTCATTAGTGTCGCCACATGGTTTTTTGGCCGTCCCTCTCACCGTGTATGAGCATAATTGGAATCAACTGGATGCGAGTCAGGAAATGGCTGCTAGATCGATCTCGTCCCAGCAAGATTGATATATATATTTTAGATTGCTAGATTGAGTTCGAGGTGACAATTAGAGGTACCCTTCCCTTTTTTTGATAAGCATTGACATATAAAGAAAGGATAACCTAGAAATATCTTGATGGTCCTTATTACTGGGTCGCTTTTTCTTGCCATAGGGGCTTTTTCAACACGGTGGTCCTTTTGCTTATTCGCAGCATAATCTCCTACTTCCTCCGTTCCTAAATATAAGTCTTTGGAGACATTTCACTATGAACCACATACGGAGTAAAATGAATGAACTACACTCTAAAATGCATCTATATACATCCGTATGTGGTCCATAGTGAAATCTCTACAAAGACTTATATTTAGGAACGGAGGGAGTACTTTGTAAGGTGGTAAAATTCAACGGGGCTGTCTTTTTTTTACTCGCTGCATAATGTCAACAGGAATATACTATCTGCGTTAGCTTCGGAGTTAATTGAGACCAAGCCCAAGGACCATGAACTGATACTTTCTGAACAACCCAACATCCTCATGAATATACTATCCACTACTTTCTCGCATGTCCTACATACACTTAAATACGTGAATACTCAGACTAAAACATTACTACTATCTACTGGCATAATTTTGTCATAAAAGATGTGCGTTGTGAGATGTCCAAATCAGATTACCTGGGTATCTCGAGTTACCGAATAATTTAGGCTAGATTCAAACCAATATTTTTTTACAATCACACACATCAAAATAAGTGACACCATGATGGCAGGATAAAACCATGCATGAGAAGTAATGTGCAAAATCAATCATTGGATGACCAAAGGAACATACATTGCTGAAGCACACATGCATGTGTATAATCAGCCAGGCTGCTACAGGATTGGCGAGACTATACGCCCACATGCCAATGTTGCGCTAGATAGCCTGGCTAACTCGGCATCGCGGATAACTTGGCTAACCCGGCGTTGCAGAAAAAAAAACAAATTTGTCCTCCAAGCCACCTAGATGATGCAAAAACGACATGGTAAGGTAGTGTAACATCAAACAACAACCTGGGGGAAGGTTCAGGAGGTCACATTCCTGTGGTGTCAAACTCTGTCCTTGGCAGATCGAATCGAGAAGTCCAGCCCCAATGGAACTCAATCGATAGAGTTCTTCGTGTTCTTCTAAGACTTTCTTTCTTCTAGGATCAAATCAACACACAAGGGAGAGGCTAACAGCCACTGGTGCTTTCTCCGCCTTGTTAGATCAAGGAAAGGAGGAATCGTGAGGCACTCGTGAGTGGCTGCTGGATAAAACTCGTCACCATCATGTCGATTGAGAGGCAACAACTGGAATCGGCCGGTGATGACAACTGGAAGAGTGCGCGGCCGCCCTCCTTTGTCTCTCCTCCTCCATTCACTGTTCCCCTTTCAAGCAGCACATCGCCGCTAGACCTTCATGAACACCCCTATATCCTATATGCATCGATCTGCTAGTCACCACAACCAGTATAGATGATGCGCGGATTGCCTGTTGTAGGTGTCGTCTACCGGAGAGACGCAGGCGTCTGGCGGCTCGTTCAGAAGTGAGGGTTGATGGCGAACCCTAGGTCGGATGCCCGCGATTGATGTCAATGGAAGGTGGAGCAGATATTGTGAGGAGGCGTTTTGTTTGAGAGGAAACAACGATCGCTGGATTGAAGGAAAGGCTGGGAGGCGTCGGTGATTAGATGCGTTTTTTTTTTCATTTGCCTCCTCTTTCTTACGGAAGGAGGCATGTATGCGTGGACATGTGGCTTGATCTAACGTGCATCAATTGATCACTACTGTTTTTTTTTTCTCCTTTGTCTCCTCTTTCTTACGTAAGAAGGCATGCATGTGTGGAGAGGTGGATTAAGCTTGATCTTAGGGCCATCAATTGATCATTGGACGATTCTAGGTAGCGGCCGGCTGCTCCCTGGCCTTCGCGAGCGGCCGGCCTAAAATATAATTTTCTTTTTGTCTCTAATCTATAAAAAGTAATAATTTGTCCCCTCTAATCAATATAAGAAAAATAATTTTAATCTATAAATTAGAAAAGGTACATGTAACAAAAAAAGTCTAAAAAACATCTATGTAAACAAGTGTGAACACATTTAATTTCAGTTTTTGAAATTTTAAAAAATCATAACTTTTAAATCGCGCGTCGTAATTAAGATCCGTTTTCATCATTGAAACCCTCGCGGCGTGCTCTTCGAAAATAGATACTGCATGGGTATATTTCGACAAACTTTCTAGTGTGCAATTTAATCTCCGTTTGGTGCAACTGCTTAGTCGTGGACGTGCAATTTTTTCCTCTAACTGTGGACATGCAGTTTTCACTAATGGCACCACCTCATAGTACTTTCTAACAGTGAAATGTGCAATTTTGTCTGCTGCCTTGGTGCCCTGGCCAACTGTCTGATAGTCGCTGCATGTGTGCAGCCCCCACAAACGCATTTGAGGGACTATCCTATAAGAATGTGCCAACACCACGACCACTTATGTGCTGCTATGCCGACGAGAGTGTGCAACTCCGCGGCCGGACGTGAGCACCTCCCGCGCGCAGCAATTCATGTGCTACTATGCGATCAGATTGTGCAACTCTGTGGCCATGCATGTGCGACTATGTCGACGAGAGTGTGCAACTCTGCGGCCAGGCTTGAGCACCTCGCACGGCAATTCATGTGCGACTACGCGGACAAGATCATGCAACTCTGTGGCCATGCATGTGCGACAATGCCGACGAGAGTGTGCAACTCCGCGGCCGGGAGTGAACACCTCCCACGATAATTCATGTGCGACTATGCGGACGAGATCGTGCAACTCTGTAGCCATGCATGTGCGACTGTGCCGATGAGTGTGCAATTCCGCGGCCATGCGTGAGCACTTTCCGCAATAATTCATGTGCGACTATGCAG
>NC_057799.1:76151214-76271409 GCF_018294505.1 Triticum aestivum
GACCTCCCACGACAATTCATGTGCGACTATGCGGACGAGATTGTGCAACTCTGTGGCCATGCATGTGCGACTGTGCTGACGAGAGTGTGCAACTCCGCGGGCGGGCGTGAGGACTTCCCACGACAATTCATGTGCGACTATGCGGACGAGATTGTGCAACTCTATGGCCATGCATGTGCGACTGTGCCGACGAGAATGTACAACTCCGCGGGCGGGCGTGAGCAACTCCAGGTCGCGGGTGTGCGACTATGCCGGCGCGCGTCTTCACCTCTGAACTACTATCCGATGAGAATGTGTAACTCCACGGGCGCACGTGTGTGACCTATTATGCCGACCCCAATTACCCTACCAGTGAGGTGTGCAACTTTGTCTGTTGCCCCGACCAAGCCCTAGCAGTCGATGCCCTACTACCTGCCCATGGATGTGCAATTCTCGCTCCTACCTGCACCCCTTTCGTGCCCCAACCAACTCTTTAGTTGTTGATGTGCAACTTCGACTCCTGCCCCAGCCAACTGCCTAGCAGTCGATGTATGACTACCTGACAATTGAGATCAATTTCCCTCCCTATCTGTGGATGTGCAATTTTCATTGACAACACCCCGTCTCAACCACCCTTTCAGTACGATGTGCAATTTCTGCAGTCATCCCTACCAACTATATGGCAGTCAATGTGCAACTCCAAAAGCGTGATTGTGCAATTTATTTTATGATCATCAGAAAAATACGAGACGATAAACACCTCACACCCGATCAATGATCTAGTGGTTTTTAAAGAAAAGTCATCAACGTGGGTCTCCACAAGCACCATTTTCAGTAAAAAAAACCATCAATACTCTTGGAGTAACAACAGCACATGCTGCCTGCACGATAAACAGTAGCACTGCGAAGTTAAAAGAAATCGGTCGACAAACTCCAGTACGTTCTCCACAAAACAAGCTACACAAGCAGCAGCCACACAAAAAGAACTCCATTTCCTAGCCGCTGTAGTCTTCGTCTTTGCTCCAGATTGAGGACGAGCTCCCTTCCCCGTTTGCGTCTGTGCTTCCTTCTCCACATGCTGCTCCGGCTAGATCCAAACCCGTGTTTTCTCCTCTTCCAGCCGCTGCAGCCACACCAAGACCTCATGGCGACTGCTGCTCCCTTCCCCCTCCTCCATAGGTGGCATACGAGCTCCAGATGGCGTCGGATTTGAGAGTCGCGAGGGGCGTCGGCGCAGGGCTCGGCGGCATCGGGAAAGCGTCCAGGCAGCGGAGCCCACACGAAGACGTGGGACGGCCGGATCCAGCACGGAGCTCCTCGGATCCGTCCGGGTTCACGCACGATGGCGCAGCTGTCCGACAGAAAGAGAGGGGGGGTCCTCCTGCAGCTCGAAACCGCGCCGGGGCAGAGCTTTCCTCGCCGCCGATGTGGCTGCTGATGCTGGATGGAGGCAGAGAAGGATTCGTGGAGGATGAGATCTAGGGAGGGCAGCGGCTCGTGTGGGAATGGAAAGAGGACGAGAGGGACGAACCCGACAAAAAAACACCTGACTCTCCTGGGCTGCACGATTCGCACGGAACGAGCGGTCGAGCGGCGGCCGCTCAGTTCGACAGAATAGTGCGTGTGCACTTTTTAGATTTTAGGTAAATCTAATGGATCAAATTTTCTAACACATACGTGTAGCTTCTTCCTTTTTTCCAGCCGTTGATTGCTTTTTCAAGATTGTGGGACTTCTTTTACACAAAGGAATCGTATGACAGATGGCCAATAGTAGCGTTATATGCTATAACCTTTTGGTTAACACGGGAAACACCTTAATAATTCAGTCCCACAAGATAAATTGCTCATAATTTCTATTTGACGTGAAAATTTCTAGAGTTAATCTACACCGTAATAACTCGGTCCCACAAGATAAATTGCTCATAATTTCTATTTAACGTGAAAATTTCTAGAGTTAATCTACACCGTAATAACTTGGTCCCACCAGATTAACGGCTCCTAATTACTGATTAACGTGAGATTTTCTAGGAAGTATAGAATTAGTATAGGTATAGAGGTATAGATATAGATGATGTGATTGACTTGACCCATTCCGTTAGCTTAGCACTTGATCGTTTTAGTTTACTGCTATTGCTTTCTTCATGACTTATACATGTTCCTATGACTATGAGATTATGCAACTCCCGATTACCGGAGGAACACTTTGTGTGCTACCAAACTTCACAACGTAACTGGGTGATTATAAAGGTGCTCTACAGGTGTCTCCGATGGTACTTGTTGAGTTGGCATAGATCGATACTAGGATTTGTCACTCCGATTGTCGGAGAGGTATCTCTGGGCCCTCTCGATAATGCACATCACTATAAGCCTTGGAAGCAATGCAACTAATGAGTTAGTTGCGGGATGATGTATTACGGAATGAGTAAAGAGACTTGCTGGTAACGAGATTGAGCTAGGTATGAGAATACCGACGATCAAATCTCGGGCAAGTAACATACTGATGACAAAGGGAACAACGTATGTTGTTATGCGGTTTGACCGATAAAGATCTTCGTAGAATATGTAGGAACAAATATGAGCATCCAGGTTCCGCTATTGGTTATTGACCGGAGACGAGTCTCGGTCATGTCTACATAGTTCTCGAACCCGTAGGGTCCGCACGCTTAACGTTCGATGACGATCGGTATTATGAGTTTATGTGATTTGATGTACCGAATGTAGTTCGGAGTCCCGGATGTGATCACGGACATGACGAGGAGTCTCGAAATGGTCGAGACGTAAAGATTGATATATTGGACGGCTATATTCGGACACCGGAGGTGTTCCGGGTAGTTTCGGAGAAAACGGGAGTGCCGGAGGGGTTACCGGAACCCCCCGGGGAAGTATTGGGCCTTAGTGGGCCTGAGGGGAGAGAGTGGGCAGCAGCCCAGGAGGTGGCGCGCCCCCTCCCATGAGGAGTCCGAATTGGACTAGGGGAGGGGGCGCGGCCCCTCTTTCCCTCTCCCTCTCCCTCTCTTTCCTTTCCCCTTCCCTCTTCCTAGCTGGACTAGGAAAGGGGAGTCCTACTCCTACTAGGAGCAGGACTCCCCCCTCCTTGGCGCGCCCCAAGGGTCGGCCGGCCTCCCCCCTTGCTCCTTTATATACGGGGGCAGGGGGCACCCTAGAACACACAAGTTGAATGTTCCAAGCCGTGTGCGGTGCCCCCCTCCATCATAATTCACCTCGGTCATATCGTAGCGGTGCTTAGGCGAAGCCCTGCGTCGGTAGCAAAATCATCACCGTCATCACGCTGTCGTGCTGACGAAACTTTCCTGCAAAGCTCCGCTGGATCGGAGTTCGTGGGGCGTCATCGAGCTGAACGCGTGCTGAACTCGGAGGTGCCGTGCGTTCGGTACTTGGATCGGTCGGATCGTGAAGACGTACGACTACATCAACCGCGTTGTCATAACGCTTCCGCTTACGGTCTACGAGGGTACGTGGACAACACTCTCCCCTCTCGTTGCTATGCATCACCATGATCTTGCATGTGCGTAGGAATTTTTTTGAAATTACAACGTTCCCCAACAGGAGGCGCTCCCCTCCCACGTATATAAAGGAGGGAGAGGAGAGGAGGCCGGCTAAGGCGCGCCCCCAAGTGGGGAGGATTCCTACAAGGACTCCAAGTCCAATTCGGAACCCACCCTTCCTTTTACCGGAGAGGGAAAGAGGGAAGGAGAGGGAGAAGGAGAAGGAAAGGCGGGCGCCGCCCCCTTCCCCACTCCAATTCGGACCCCTTCCAAGTGGGGGGCGCGCCAGCCCCTTGTGGGGCTGGTGTGCCTCCCTCCCAAGGTCCATGTGGCCCATTACTTCCCCCGGGGGGTTTCGATAACCCCCGGGTACTCTAATAAGTACCCCCAAACACTCCGGAACCATTCCGGTGTCCGAATACTATCGTCCAATATATCGATCTTTACCTATCGACCATTTCGAGACTCCTCGTCATGTCCGTGATCTCATCCGGGGCTCCGAACAATCTTCAGTCACCAAATCACATAACTCATAATACAAATCGTCATTGAACGTTAAGCGTGCGGACCCTACGGGTTCGAGAACTATGTAGACATGACCGAGACACCTCTCAGGTCAATAACCAATAGCGGAACCTGGATGCTCATATTGGTGCCGACATATTCTACGAAGATCTTTATCGGCCGAACCGTTATGACAACATACGTTATTCCCTTTGTCATCGGTATGTTACTTGCCCGAGATTCGATCGTCGGTATCCTCATACCTAGTTCAATCTCGTTACCGGCAAGTCTCTTTACTCATTCTGTAATGCATCATCCCGTAACTAACTCATTAGTCACATTGCTTGCAAGGCTTATTATGATGTGCATTACCGAGAGGTGTTGGAAATATGCCCTAGAGGCAATAATAAAAGGTTATTGTTATATTTCTTTGTTCATGATAATAGTCTATTGTTCATGCTATAATTGTATTGTCCAGAAATCGTAATACATGTGTGAATACATAGACCACATCCTGTCCCTAGTAAGCCTCTAGTTGACTAGCTCGTTGATCAACAGATAGTCATGGTTTCCTGACTATGGACATTGGATGTCATTGATAACGGGATCACATCATTAGGAGAATGATGTGATGGACAAGACCCAATCCTAAGCATAGCATAAAAGATCGTGTAGTTTCGTTTGCTAGAGCTTTTCCAATGTCAAGTATCTTTTCCTTAGACCATGAGATCGTGCAACTCCCGGATACCGTAGGAGTGCTTTGGGTGTGCCAAACGTCACAACGTAACTGGGTGACTATAAAGGTGCATTACGGGTATCTCCGAAAGTGTCTGTTGGGTTGGCACGGATCGAGACTGGGATTTGTCACTCCGTGTGACGGAGAGGTATCTCTGGGCCCACTCGGTAATGCATCATCATAATGAGCTCAATGTGACTAAGGCGTTAGTCACGGGATCATGCATTGCGGTACGAGTAAAGAGACTTGCCGATAACGAGATTGAACAAGGTATTGGGATACCGACGATCGAATCTCGGGCAAGTAACATACCGATTGACAAAGGGAATTGCATACGGATTGATTGAATCCTCGACACCGTGGTTCATCCGATGATATCATCATGGAACATGTGGGGGCCAACATGAGTATCCAGATCCCGCTGTTGGTTATTGACCGGAGAGGCGTCTCGGTCATGTCTGCATGTCTCCCGAACCCGTAGGGTCTACACACTTAAGGTCGGTGACGCTAGGTTGTAGAGATATATGTATGCGGAAACCCGAAAGTTGTTCGGAGTCCCGATGATATCCCGGACGTCAGAGAGGATCCGGAATGGTCGGAGGTAAAGATTTATATATGGGAAGTCTTTTTTGGTCGCCGGAAAGTTTCGCGCTTTAATCGTATTGTACCGGGAGTGCCGAAAGGGTTCCGGGGGTCACCAGGGGGTCACCAGCCCGGGGGGCCACATGGGCTGTAAGGGGTGCGCCTTGGCCTATATGGGCCAAGGGCACCAGCCCCAAGAGGCCCATGCGCAAGAGATAAGAAAAAGGGAGAGTCTAAGGGGGAAGGCACCTCGAGGTGCCCTTGGGGGGGAAGGATCCCCCCTGGCCGCACCTTCTTGGAGGAAGGGGAAAGGCTGCGCCCCCCTCTCCTTGGCCTATATATAGTGGGGGGGAGGGAGGGCAGCAAACTACAGCCTTGGGCGCCTCCCTCCTCCCCTGCAACACCTCTCTCTCTCGCAGAAGCTCGGCGAAGCCCTGCCGGAGACCCGCTACATCCACCACCACGCCGTCGTGCTGTTGGATCTCCATCAACCTCTCCTTCCCCCTTGCTGGATCAAGAAGGAGGAGACGTCACTGCACCATACGTGTGTTGAACGCGGAGGTGTCGTACGTTCGGCACTCGGTCATCGGTGATTTGGATCACGGCGAGTACGACTCCGTCATCCACGTTCATTGGAACGCTTCCGCTCGCGATCTACAAGGGTGTGTAGATCCACTCCTTTCCCCTCATTGCTAGTAGACTCCATAGATGCATCTTGGTGAGCGTAGGAAAATTTTAAATTATGCTACATAACCCATCAGTGGCATCATGAGCCAGGTCTATGCGTAGTTACTATGCACGAGTAGAACACAAAGCAGTTGTGGGCGTTGAGTTTGCCAATTCTTCTTGCCACTACTAGTCTTTTCTTGTTTCGGCGGCATTGTAGGATGAAGCGGCCCGGACCGACCTTACACGTACTCTTACGTGAGACAGGTTCCACCGACTGACATGCACTAGATGCATAAGGTGGCAAGCGGGTGTCTGTCTCTCCTACTTTAGTCGGAACGGATTCGATGAAAAGGGTCCTTATGAAGGGTAAATAGAAATTGGCAAATCACGTTGTGGTCATACGTAGGTAAGAAACGTTCTTGCTAGAAACCTACAAACCACGTAAAAACTTGCAACAACAATTAGAGGACGTCTAACTTGTTTTTGCAGCAAGTGCCTATGTGATGTGATATGGCCAGAAGATGTGATGAATGATATATGTGATGTATGAGATTGATCATATTCTTGTAATAGGAATCACGACTTGCATGTCGATGAGTATGACAACCGGCAGGAGCCATAGGAGTTGTCTTTATTATTTTGCATGACCTGCGTGTCATTGAATAACGCCATGTAAATTACTTTACTTTGTTGCTAAACGCGTTAGCCATAGAAGTAGAAGTAATCGTTGGCGTGACGACTTCATGAAGACACAATGATGGAGATCATGGTGTCATGCCGGTGACAAAGATGATCATGGTGCCCCGAAGATGGAGATCAAAGGAGCATGATGATATTGGCCATATCATGTCACTATTTGATTGCATGTGATGTTTATCATGTTTTTGCATCTTATTTGCTTAGAACGACGGTAGCAAGTAGGATGATCCCTTATAATAATTTCAAGAAAGTGTTCACCCTAACTGTGCACCGTTGCGAAGGTTCGTTGTTTCGAAGCACCACGTGATGATCGGGTGTGATAGATTCTTACGTTCGAATACAACGGGTGTTGACGAGCCTAGCATGTACAGACATGGCCTCGGAACACACGCAATACACTTAGGTTGACTTGACGAGCCTAGCATGTACAGACATGGCCTCGGAACACGGAGGACCGAAAGGTCGAGCATGAGTCGTATAGAAGATACGATCAACATGGAGATGTTCACCGATCTTGACTAGTCCGTCTCACGTGATGATCGGACACGGCCTAGTTGAACTCGGATCATGTTTCACTTAGATGACTAGAGGGATGTCTATCTGAGTGGGAGTTCATTAAATAATTTGATTAGATGAACTCAATTATCATGAACTTAGTCTAAAATCTTTACACTATGTCTTGTAGATCAAATGGCCAACGTTGTCCTCAATTTCAACGCGTTCCTAGAGAAAACCAAGCTGAAAGATGATGGCAGCAACTATACGGACTGGGTCCGGAACCTGAGGCTCATCCTCATAGTAGCCAAGAAAGATTATGTCTTAGAAGCACCGCTAGGTGATGCACCAATCCCACAGAACCAAGACGTTATGAACGCTTGGCAATCACGTGCTGATGATTACTCCCTCGTTCAGTGCGGCATGCTTTACAGCTTAGAACCGGGTCTCCAAAAGCGTTTTGAGAAACATGGAGCATATGAGATGTTCGAGGAGCTGAAACTAGTTTTCCAAGCTCATGCCCGGGTCGAGAGATATGATGTCTCCGACAAGTTCTTCAGCTGTAAAATGGAGGAGAACAGTTCTGTTAGTGAGCACATACTCAGAATGTCTGGGTTGCACAACCGCTTGTCTCAGCTGGGAGTTAATCTCCCGGATGACGCGGTCATTGACAGAATCCTCCAGTCGCTTCCACCAAGCTACAAGAGCTTTGTGATGAACTACAATATGCAGGGGATGGAAAAGACCATTCCCGAGGTATATTCAATGCTGAAATCAGCGGAAGGGGAGATCAGAAAAGAACATCAAGTGTTGATGGTGAATAAAACCACCAAGTTCAAGAAGGGCAAGGGTAAGAAGAACTTCAAGAAGGACGGCAAGGGAGTTGCCGCGCCCGGTAAACCAGTTACTGGGAAGAAGTCAAAGAATGGACCCAAGCCCGGGACTGAGTGCTTTTATTGCAAGGGAAGTGGTCACTGGAAGCGGAACTGCCCCAAATATTTAGCGGACAAGAAGAAGGCCGGCAACACCCAAGGTATATGTGATATACAAGTAATTGATGTGTACCTTACCAGTACTCGTAGTAGCTCCTGGGTATTTGATACCGGTGCGGTTGCTCATATTTGTAACTCAAAGCAGGAACTACGGAATAAACGGAGACTGGCGAAGGACGAGGTGACGATGCGCGTCGGGAATGGTTCCAAGGTCGATGTGATCGCCGTCGGCACGCTACCTCTGCATCTACCCACGGATTAGTTTTAAACCTCAATAATTGTTATTTAGTGCCAGCTTTGAGCATGAACATTGTGTCTGGATCTCGTTTAATTCGAGATGGCTACTCATTTAAATCCGAGAATAATGGTTGTTCTATTTATTTGAGAGATATGTTTTATGGTCATGCCCCGCTGGTCAATGGTTTATTTTTGATGAATCTCGAACGTGATGTTACACATGTTCATAGTGTGAATACCAAAAGATGTAAAGTTGATAACGATAGTCCCACATACTTGTGGCACTGCCGCCTTGGTCACATTGGTGTCAAGCGCATGAAGAAGCTCCATGCAGATGGACTTTTGGAGTCTCTTGATTACGAATCATTTGACACGTGCGAACCATGCCTCATGGGTAAGATGACCAAGACTCCGTTCTCCGGAACAATGGAGCGAGCAACCAACTTATTGGAAATCATACATACCGATGTGTGCGGTCCAATGAGTGTTGAGGCTCGCGGAGGATATCGTTATGTTCTCACTCTCACTGATGATTTAAGTAGATATGGGTATGTCTACCTAATGAAACACAAGTCTGAAACCTTTGAAAAGTTCAAGGAATTTCAGAGTGAGGTTGAGAATCAACGTGACAGGAGAATAAAATTCTTACGATCAGATCGTGGTGGAGAATATTTAAGTCACGAGTTTGGTGCACACTTAAGGAAATGTGGAATAGTTTCACAACTCACGCCGCCTGGAACACCTCAGAGAAATGGTGTGTCCGAACGTCGTAATCGCACTCTATTGGATATGGTGCGATCTATGATGTCTCTTACCGATTTACCGCTCTCATTTTGGGGCTATGCTTTAGAGACTGCCGCATTCACTTTAAATAGGGCTCCGTCGAAATCCGTTGAGACGACACCGTATGAATTATGGTTTGGGAAGAAACCTAAGCTGTCGTTTCTAAAAGTTTGGGGATGCGATGCTTATGTCAAGAAACTTCAACCTGAAAAGCTCGAACCCAAATCGGAAAAATGCGTCTTCATAGGATACCCTAAGGAAACTATTGGGTATACCTTCTACCTCAGATCCGAAGGCAAGATCTTCGTTGCCAAGAACGGGTCCTTTCTAGAGAAGGAGTTTCTCTCGAAAGAATTGAGTGGGAGGAAAGTGGAACTTGATGAGGTGATAGTCACCCCTTCCGAACCGGAAAGTAGCGCAGCGCGGGAAGATGTTCCTGTGGTGCCTACACCGACTGGGGAGGAAGTTAATGATGATGATCATGAAGCTTCGATCAAGTTACTACTGAACTTCGTAGGTCCACAAGGACACGTTCCGCACCAGAGTGGTACGGCAACCCTGTCCTGGAAATCATGTTGTTAGACAACGGTGAACCTTCGAACTATGAAGAAGCGATGGCGGGCCCGGATTCCGACAAATGGCTAGAAGCCATGAAATCCGAGATAGATCCATGTATGAAAACAAAGTATGGACTTTGACTGACTTGCCCGATGATCGGCGAGCCATAGAAAACAAATGGATCTTTAAGAAGAAGACGGACGCGGATGGTAATGTGACCATCTACAAAGCTCGACTTGTCGCTAAGGGTTATCGACAAGTTCAAGGGGTTGACTACGATGAGACTTTCTCACCCGTAGCGAAGCTGAAGTCCGTCCGAATCATGTTAGCAATTGCCGCATACTATGATTATGAGATATGGCAGATGGACGTCAAAACGGCATTCCTTAATGGCTTCCTTAAGGAAGAGTTGTATATGATGCAGCCGGAAGGTTTTGTCGATCCTAAGAATGCTAACAAAGTATGCAAGCTCCAGCGCTCAATCTATGGGCTGGTGCAAGCATCTCGGAGTTGGAACATTCGCTTTGATGAGATGATCAAAGCGTTTGGGTTTACACAGACTTATGGAGAAGCCTGTGTTTACAAGAAAGTGAGTGGGAGCTCTGTAGCATTTCTCATATTATATGTGGATGACATACTATTGATGGGAAATGATATAGAATTCTTGGAAAGTATAAAGGCCTATTTGAATAAGTGTTTTTCAATGAAGGACCTTGGAGAAGCTGCTTATATATTAGGCATCAAGATCTATAGAGATAGATCAAGACGCCTCATTGGTCTTTCACAGAGTACATACCTTGACAAGATATTGAAGAAGTTCAGTATGGATCAGTCCAAGAAGGGGTTCTTGCCTGTATTGCAAGGTGTGCAATTGAGCACGGCTCAATGCCCGACCACGGCAGAAGATATAGAAGAGATGAGTGTCATCCCCTATGCCTCGGCATAGGGTCTATTATGTATGCCATGCTGTGTACCAGACCTGATGTAAACCTTGCCGTAGTTTGGTAGGAAGGTACCAAAGTAATCCCGGCAAGGAACACTGGACAGCGGTCAAGAATATCCTGAAGTACCTGAAAAGGACTAAGGATATGTTTCTCGTTTATGGAGGTGACGAAGAGCTCGTCGTAAAGGGTTACGTCGACGCTAGCTTCGACACAGATCTGGATGACTCAAAGTCACAGACTGGATACGTGTATATTTTGAATGGAGGAGCAGTAAGCTGGTGCAGTTGCAAGCAAAGCGTCGTGGCGGGATCTACATGTGAAGCGGAATACATGGCAGCCTCGGAGGCAGCACAGGAAGCAGTCTGGATGAAGGAGTTCATTACCGACCTAGGGGTGATTCCCAGTGCGTCGGGCCCGATGACTCTCTTCTGTGACAACACTGGAGCTATTGCCCTTGCGAAGGAGCCCAGGTTTCACAAGAAGACCAGGCATATCAAGCGTCGCTTCAACTCCATTCATGAAAGTGTTCAAAATGGAGACATAGATATTTGTAAAGTACATACGGACCTGAATGTAGCAGATCCGTTGACTAAACCTCTCCCTAGGGTAAAACATGATCAACACCAGGACGCAATGGGTGTTCGATACATCACAATGTAACTAGATTATTGACTCTAGTGCAAGTGGGAGACTGTTGGAAATATGCCCTAGAGGCAATAATAAAAGGTTATTATTATATTTCTTTGTTCATGATAATAGTCTATTGTTCATGCTATAATTGTATTGTCCGGAAATCGTAATACATGTGTGAATACATAGACCACATCCTGTCCCTAGTAAGCCTCTAGTTGACTAGCTCGTTGATCAACAGATAGTCATGGTTTCCTGACTATGGACATTGGATGTCATTGATAACGGGATCACATCATTAGGAGAATGATGTGATGGACAAGACCCAATCCTAAGCATAGCATAAAAGATCGTGTAGTTTCGTTTGCTAGAGCTTTTCCAATGTCAAGTATCTTTTCCTTAGACCATGAGATCGTGCAACTCCCGGATACCGTAGGAGTGCTTTGGGTGTGCCAAATGTCACAACGTAACTGGGTGACTATAAAGGTGCATTACGGGTATCTCCGAAAGTGTCTGTTGGGTTGGCACGGATCGAGACTGGGATTTGTCACTCCGTGTAACGGAGAGGTATCTCTGGGCCCACTCGGTAATGCATCATCATAATGAGCTCAATGTGACTAAGGCATTAGTCACGGGATCATGCATTGCGGTACGAGTAAAGAGACTTGCCGGTAACGAGATTGAACAAGGTATTGGGATACCGACGATCGAATCTCGGGCAAGTAACATACCGATTGACAAAGGGAATTGCATACGGATTGATTGAATCCTCGACACCGTGGTTCATCCGATGATATCATCGTGGAACATGTGGGGGCCAACATGGGTATCCAGATCCCGCTGTTGGTTATTGACCGGAGAGGCGTCTCGGTCATGTCTGCAAGTCTCCCGAACCCGTAGGGTCTACACACTTAAGGTCCGGTGACGCTAGGGTTGTAGAGATATATGTATGCGGAAACCTGAAAGTTGTTCGGAGTCCCGGATGAGATCCCGGACGTCACGAGAGGTTCCGGAATGGTCCGGAGGTAAAGATTTATATATGGGAAGTCTTATTTTGGTCGCCGGAAAAATTGCGCGCTTTATCGGTATTGTACCGAGAGTGCCGAAAGGGTTCCGGGGGTCCACCAAGGGGGTCCACCAGCCCCGGGGGGCCACATGGGCTGTAAGGGGTGCGCCTTGGCCTATATGGGCCAAGGGCACCAGCCCCAAGAGGCCCATGCGCAAGAGATAATAAAAAAGGGAGAGTCCTAAAGGGGGAAGGCACCTCCGAGGTGCCTTGGGGGGGAAGGACTCCCCCCTGGCCGCACCCTTCCTTGGAGGAAGGGGCAAGGCTGCGCCCCCCTCTCCCTTGGCCCTATATATAGTGGGGGGAGGGAGGGCAGTAAACTACAGCCTTGGGCGCCTCCCTCCTCCCCTGCAACACCTCTCTCTCTCGCAGAAGCTCGGCGAAGCCCTGTCGGAGACCCGCTACATCCACCACCTTGCCGTCGTGCTGTTGGATCTCCATCAACCTCTCCTCCCCCCTTGCTGGATCAAGAAGGAGGAGACGTCGCTGCACCGTATGTGTGTTGAACGTGGAGGTGCCGTACGTTCGGCACTCGGTCATCGGTGATTTGGATCACGGCGAGTACGACTCCGTCATCCACGTTCATTGGAACGCTTCCGCTCGCGATCTACAAGGGTATGTAGATCCACTCCTTTCCCCTCGTTGCTAGTAGACTCCATAGATGCATCTTGGTGAGCGTAGGAAAATTTTAAATTATGCTACGTAACCCATCAAGAGGGCCCAGAGATACCTCTCCGATACTCGGAGTGACAAATCCTAATCTTGATCTATGTCAACCCAACAAACACCTTCGGGGATACCTGTAGAGCATCTTTATAATTGCCCAGTTACGTTGTGACGTTTGATACCACACAAGGCATTCCTCGGGTATCCAGGAGTTGCATAATCTCATAGTCAAAGGAATATGTATTTGACATGAAGAAAGCAATAGCAATAAAACTTAATGATCATTATGCTAAGCTAATGGATGGGTCCTGTCCATCACATCATTCTACTAATGATGTGATCCCGCTCATCAAATGACAACACATGTCTATGGTTAGGAAACTTAACCATCTTTGATTAACGAGCTAGTCTAGTAGAGGCTTACTAGGGACATTGTTTTGTCTATGTATCCACACATGTATCAAGTTTCCGGTTAATACAATTCTAGCATGAATAATAGATATTTATCATGATATAAGGAAATATAAATAAAAAAATTATTATTGCCTCTAGGGCATATTTCCTTCAGTCTCCCACTTGCACTAGAATCAATAATCTAGTTCACATCGCCATGTGATTTAACACCAATAGTTCACATCACCATGTGATTAACACCCATAGTTCACATAGCCATGTGACCAACACCCAAAGGGTTTACTAGAGTCAATAATCTAGTTCACATCGCCATGTGATTAACACCCAAAGAGTACTAAGGTGTGATCATGTTTTGCTTGTTGATTAACACCCAACGGGTCTGCCACATTCAGATCCGTATGTATTTTGCAAATTTCTATGTCTACAATGCTCTGCATGGAGCTACTCTAGCTAATTGCTCCCACTTTCAATATGTATCCAGATTGAGACTCAGAGTCATCCAGATCGGTGTTAAAGCACTACTGCAGGATGCTGCTAACACGACACTACGATCAGAGACCCTTCGATGAAACTGTGTACGATGCAATAATCGCACACGGTGGTGTAAAATAACCGTCAAAAAGGTGCAAAACGTTTGCGATGGTGGAGCCATCAAACACGGTTCACATTTTAGTTGCGTGTGTGATGCAGGGCATACGGTTCAGTTCAATGAACTGTTTGCGATGAGGCGGAACAAATGAAATGGGCAGCCAGATGAAGGCGTGTGCGATATACAGCATACGGTTCACTCGGATGAACTGGTTGTGATGAGGAGGAACAATAGAAACGGGCAGCTAGATAAAGGTGTGTGCGATTGAGGGCATACGCTTCAGAAGGATTAACTATTTACGATTAGGCAACAGAACAGAAACGGGTCAGCCAGATCAAAGTGTCTGCGATTATTAGCAAAAAAAGTGTCTGCGATTGATGGAATACACTTCACACGGATGAACTGTTTGCGATTAGCCACAGCAAACTGAAACAGTTAGATAGATCAACGTGTGTGTGCTAGACAGGCACACACATTCTAATTAAAAGAAGCGTGCGCGATGGTAATAACGAGCATGCACGATTGTTGGAACAAGACGTGTGCTGAAATTGCCTATTGCGGTGCACCCTATGGTGCAAACGCCACGTACGCGGCCGAGAAGGCGTACGTGCCCATGTTACGCCATCCGGGAATAGTGCCGCACTTATAACCGTCAGTAAATTTTGAGCCTGCGTCCCGTCACATTCCAAATTGCAAACCTGTTCACACCGATCAAAACCTAAACGGTTTCCCACTTAGGAGAATATTAGTACTCGGTTATAAATACTACTACTCCAAGATGACTGCACATTCCTCCTCAACTCCTCATCCACAAAAACAAACAAGTCATTCATCATCGTTCCCTTGCGTCTGCCATGGTCAGCGTGAGTTCTGGGTCGAGAGATTGCCACTAGGGAGATGCAAGCATGGAAGCGGAAGCACGAGAGATGTCCCGCCTCACCGCGAACACAGCCAGCATGTCCCGCCGCGCCGCCGTAGCAGCACAGAGGTCCCGCTGCGCCGCCGAAGCAGCACGGAGGTCCCGCCGCACCGTCGATGCAGCAGACTGGTCCGGCCGCGCCGCGGAAGCAGAAGAGATGCCTTGCCGCGCCGCGAATGCAGTAGAGATGTCCTCCCGCGCCACGGTGGCCTGGTAAAATGTCTCACGGGCAGGCGAGGACTCTTACAGGGGCATGCATGCGATCGTCCATAGCCAGATGGATCAGATCTCCGGCTGGGCGAGGTTGCAGGACGACATGAAAGCCTCTTTTGAACAGGCTACCAGCGTCATCCGGCAACTAAATGAGAGCAATGTGAAGCTCCGGGCCGAGCGCGACATGCTGAGGGCGAAGATCGTCGGAAGTGCGGAGCAGCAGGCACTACTAGGGAAAACCTTATACACAGAACTTTAGCAGTAGCGATTGTTAAAAAAGCGCGCTACTGCTACACATCAGTAGCGCGCGCGAAAAAACCGTGCTGCAGATACATATATAGCAATAGCGCGTCCCGTTGTAAAAGCGCTACTACTAAAATTCCCACCACTAAGCCGATAGGCTACACATAGTAGTAGCGCTCTTTTAGAAACAGCGTTGCCGCTAATATTGTTGTACCAGCGCGTTTATGTGTAAGGCGCTACTGCTAACGAAAAGAAAATAAAATGAAAAACAAGTAGAGAAGTAAATGCAAATGAAATAAATAGAAAAAGGAGAAAGGAAAAAATAAAATATAAAGAAAAATAAATGAAAAAGGGGAAAAGGGAGAAAGGCATAGCAGTAGCGCGTTTTTGAAAACGCGCTGTAGCTAACTTAGCAATAGCGCGTTTTCAGATACGCGCTACCATTATGTTTCACTTAACCAGCGGTTTTCCCTCCCCCCACACCACTTCTCCCCCAAATCCATCGCCCGCACTTCGCCGCCGTCTCCCCAATTCGCCATCGCCGCACTTCGCCGCCGTCTCCTGCCGGCGTGGACGCCCGCAACGTCACCGTGTCCCCCCGAGGCCGCCCTCATCCTCACCGCCGCTGCCCGAGGCCGCCCTCAGCCTCACCGCCACCGCCCGAGGCCACCCTCGACCTCACCGCGGTGACCCTCGACCTCACCGCCGCCCGAGCCCGCCCAGGACCGCCGCTGCCCGTGCCCGAGGCTGTCCTCCCCGCCCCTGCCTCCGTCGCCGAGCACCTCCCCGCCACCGTCTCTCCCCTCTCTGTAAGCCCCCACCCCTCCCCCCACCACTCCTCTCTCTCTGCATTTTAGAGCAAAAATTAGTAGAGCAAAAGTTAGTTTATAGCAAAAAATTTAGTTTAGAGCAAAAGATGTTAAGTAGTAGATGTTAGAGCAAAAATTAGTTTAGAGCAAAAAATTTGGTTTACAGCAAAAGTTAGTTAGGGCAGTATGGTTTAATTAGGATTTTTGTTTTCATAGATGTTTTTTAGTTAGGGCAGTAGGGTTTTGCTAGGTTAATTAGGTTAGTAGTGTTGCTAGTAGTAGTGGTACAGTAGGTTAATTAGGTGAAGTTAAATGAATAACCTAAATGAATGAAATTAGTAGTTAACTGAATTTTTTTTCCTTTCATCATTATAGAGCACTAAAGTTAACTGAATTTTGTTCTATTAGTAGTTAAATGAATTTTCTTCTACACTTAGTTTTTGAATTAGCTTGTAAAATTTGGACATGTATATTTGGACATGTGGTTGCTCGTGTATATTTGGACATGTGTTGCGGTGTCAAAGATGGATATTTGAACACTGTTTCCAGGGAATGAAGCCGAATGGCCTATGTTTTGCCGGAATGTTGATTCATTTCCGTTCCGGCAAATTTCAGGTTCTCGATTTGTCCACTTTTTAGCAAAAGTCATGTCGAAATTTTCCATGAATTTTGGCATGACTTGTGCTACAAACTAGGACATATCGAGTGCCCGGGATTTGCCGCACCGGGAAGGAGTCAACGTTCCTGGAAAGCATAGGCCTTTTTTATGTCATTATTCATTTTATTAGGTCTAGGATTAATTGACTAGATTTAATCGTAGGAAACATGGCTAGCAACGATGAAGGACAGGGTTCTGGTGACTGCGACAACGTCTACCTGGCGGCAGAAGAATTTTTGAGGGAAGCCGATGATCAAGAGTTGATGTTGCTGGGTCCACCTGTCACATCGGAGATTGAGACCGACATCGAGACCGTCGCTGAGACTGAGACCGGCGCTTAGACTGAGACCGGCGCCGAGACTAGCGGAGCCGGTATAGAACCGAAAGCAAAGAGGCAACGGCTTCCTAACAAGCTGAGGACTACTAGACTGGTGGTCACGGAGGTGGACGACGGCAATTTTGAGCCAAACGTGCCCCAGGAAGCACACGCGTGCTACGGCAATCAAATAGGCTGCATCATACGGACAACCGCCACCATCAACGATGAGAAACTACAGAAGATAGATAATATAAGGCCCTCCCTCCTAAAGAAGCTGCACCAGATATTCTTGTTCCTGGGCCGGAATGAAAAGGATTATAAAGATCCAGATAAGGACTCGACAATGAATAAGATAAACAAACACGCCATGACCAAGTTTAGCGGCGCGTTGGCCGCCTGGAAATCAAGGGTGAAATATCGGATCGTCGACAAAAAGGAACCCTACTCCGAGATTGTAAAGGATAATCCGACAATCACAGCAGAGCACTTTGAAATATTCAAGGCGGCTTGCGAGGCCGAAGCTGCCAAAAAGAGTCGAAGTACATGAAGGGGCTTCAACAGAGGAACATTGGGTGCCACCACCTCGGAAGCCGTGGTTACGGCGGGAAGAGGTCCATATGGGCCAAGGAGGACGCGGAAGCCGCGAGTCTGGGCATCCCAGACCCCTTGGCGGAGTTCACCGTCCCGCAGGAGCGTGACGTCCTCAGGGCCCGGCACCGTTGGGACCCAGTGAAGAAGGTTTTCGAGACGAACGCGGTCACGACAGAGTTCATGAGACTGCTGGTAATTTTAGTTTCTGATCAATTCGACTGCACGTTAGTCATATTTGTAAATGATCCTTGTGCCTTTTGCAGAGAGAGTAGCACAGGATTGCGGCCGAAAGCGACTCGCCGTCTGAGGCGTTGGCGAGGCCCAAGTGGGACACTCCATTCAACCGGGTGTTGAACATATTGAAACGACTCCCGGTGGAGACTCGACCGTTGTATGGACGCGTGCACGGTGTCGGAGACGGTGCCACGTGGAAGAAGTACTACCGTGAGACCACGGAGGAGAGAAAGGAAAGACGGAGGTTAACTGAAGAAAACATCGACAAGAAGGTTAAGATTGCGGTTGAGAAGAAATCATCTGACACAGTCGCAACAGCGGTAGCTGCCGCAAAACAGGTGCTTGTAGATATGTCTACTACCTTGGTTCCGGCCGTTTTCAATTGGAGCAGGCAAAATCCAGAAAAAAATGCAGCGGACTTTCCCCTTGCTGACTTCTTGGGGAGCAGCTCGACTAGTGTTGCACCAACACCTGCACCTGCTCCCGCACCGGCTCCTGCACCGGACGTGCTCGACGGTGCTTCGTCTTTGGCTGAGCTCGACGCCCTCACGGTATCTGTCACACCGCCCCCCTTTAATAAATGTATAATCTCACGTTTTCGTTGCCTTTCGGATGTCTCACGTCGCAGACTTTTCTTTGCAGGCCGACGAAACCCCGTGCACCATATTGTACACCATCGGTGACCAGAAGGTGGACGTGGGGAAGGCGACGATAATGGATCCGAAGGAACCATTGTTCCACAGCCGGCCGATCCCCCCGGACGTCTTCAAGGTTTCCGTGGCTAGTGTCAAACCAGGCCACGAGAATTTGGCTCCTCTGGTACTAGTGGGGGATGACGACGAGACCCCGCGGCGGCTTGGTGATTGTTGCAATGGGTGGGTCCTGTTGTGTCCAAAGAGTCTGCTTCATCTGGAGGCGGCCGGGAGCACATCCATGAGCACGCAGTTAGGTATGAACATCAACACCTCACCTACCCAATTAGCGTCGACTGTGGTGCTGGGTGATAGCAGAGGGGGTGAGGAAAAGGCTCCATTAGTCGCTAGTGACGTCGCCATAGATGAGGATGAGGATGACGATGACACTCAACAGTATGTCAATACTGGCGCCTACTTAGGGTTTGAGCATCATGAGTCGGTGCCTGAATTGTCGTCTCCGGAGGCTGAACGTATTATGGACGACCTTCCGGTAGTAAAGAAGTCTAGGAAGAGACCAAGGAAAGGCAAAAAAGCTGCTTCTATGATCCAACCGCCTCAGCAGCCTCGAGTTCAAGACCGTATAGATATCCCCGGTGCGGCAAAATGGCATATCCCCGGACAACCAATCTTACCTAAAGCAGCGCTAGGGGCCAGATTCGGCGATCTAAGGAGACTTCATGACGATGTGCCGCGGATAGAGAAAGGCCTCATCGCCTCGAAAGATCCAGGATACCCACTCTACGTGGTTAACGTTCTGCGGCAATTGTCGTACATCAACACATTCCCCGCGGAGAAGTTCTTCCTTCGATTCGATTACATATTCGACATGTTTCACGTGAAGAAGCTGGATTTTAAGTTTGTCCACCTTTATGCCTTGCACATGAACTACCTCATCGGGGTTGAGCAGATACCTCATATCTGTGTCGCTGACCCATACTTCATGCACGAGGGCTTCTTGGGAGTCTGCGCAAAGCACCGTGAATACGTGAGGGAATACATCGTCAATTTCATGCTCGCCAATAAGGACAAGGAGGCGATTCTCGTGCCTTATCATCCCCTGTAAGTCATCCACGCGGATATCCTTCCTTCGATTTCAATCATTCATTTGCACGGTGGAGGCTAATTAATTTGAGGTGTACTTATTTTGCGCAGCGGCGGGCGCTCCGTCCTCATCATCCTCTACCCACGATACTCCCACGCTCTTTACTTGGACTCGTTGAAGAACATTAACAAAAAGGATTACACCCACATCAAGTCTGTTCTCGACAGTGCTATGTTTTACTACGACGCACGGGGTGGAGAGGTCAAGGACAAGAAGAGAAGGGACGGCAGGCTCGCCTTCGGCCATAAGACCAACTTCTGCTGCATCCAGCAACCGAGTGATTCTCTTAATGATGGATTCTATGTCCTACACCACATGTGGAGTACAGACGAGATCACCAGAACCTTCGCATGTCACCTAGATCCGGCGATGCCCATATTCTGCAATGGGCAAAGAACTTAGGAGATATCGAGGATCATCCACTTCGAGCTGAGTTCTTTCACATCCAGCACGAACTTGCCCAAATCATCATGAAGGAGGTCGTCGAAAAAACAGGGACGTTCTACGAAGAAGGAAAAATGTCGCGGGAAGACGTCCGAACACAGGTAGCCGATCAGCGTCTCGACCTGAAGCCTTTCAGTATTCTCGGGGACTATCTCCCTGACTTGGATGGATGGCACTACATGTTGGAGTGATTGTCAATATATGACAATGTGTCCGTTTAGTCCATACTTTCTGTATGATGAAACTTTCAGTTATGCACGACGAAACTTTATTTGTGATGTAATTGAACCGTCCTCCTCGACTAGCGACAATCACTCTAGTTAGGGCATTTTGGGTATGATCAACTTTGTTATTTATGCTTATGATATGTTGCTTCTATTTTTGCCAAGTCTCTCTCTTTCTGTTGCTCAACTATATATGTTGCATATCATCAACTCATGTGACGATGCAGGTGCATAGATCATCGATGGCGAAGAAGTGCTACGCCAGGAGTATATATACGACGAGTGGCTGGAGTGTCGGGCCCAAGTGTACCTGTTTCCGGTTTCCGAGCGACAGGCAGTAGTTAGTTTAGGTTCACGCTAATGCGAGAGAGGGATACGAACTCATGTACTGCATAGTTCCGCTCTCACTCAAAGTGATAGCTCTTCTCGCGTATATCATTGTTTAGATGGATGACGTGTAGTTGCAAGTAATCGAGACTTGTGTCGCTATTTTCGAGATGATGACGAGAGACCACTTTGTGTTGGATGATGATTATGATGATGAAATGATTTGATGAGACTATTTGTATGTATATGCTATGATTACATTTGTATGTGTATGATATGCTAAAGATTATTGTATAACACCTATTCAAATACAAAACAGAAACTAATAAAACTAGCAGTAGCGAGGGGAACAATGTTAGCAGTAGCGCTGCCTTACCAGTAGCGCTTCCTACTAAAAAGCGCTGGAGATATTAGTAGCAGCACTCTGCACTAAAGCACGCTACTGCTAGCCATGTATAGCAGTAGCGTGGGACGACATGCGCTACTACTACACGTTAGTTGTAGCGCCTTATCAGTAGTGCATCGTCCCGCGCTACTGATAGGCAAAATACCCGCGCTACTGCTAGGGTTTTCCCTAGTAGTGAGGAGGAGACCACTACCTTGTTGAAGAGGACCGGCGTCATCGTCGAGCAACTTATGGACGAGAATGCCATACTGCGCAACGAGGGCAGAAGGCTAGTGGAGGAATCCATGGATGCTCTCAAGCAGCATCTTGAGGACAAGAAAGAGCTCATTGCCGCTCGCCGCGGAGACTAGTTCCCGCGGCCCGCAGCAACGCATCAAGAAAGTAGAGATCAGCGAGCCAGATCGTTGTCTTCCTTCTTCTTTTGCCCTTGTGTATTTCGGGCGTTGCCGCATGTGGCTTTTTTTTAATTATGTTCCTAAATATGTAAAACAATTATTATACACGGTCATTGTCCTTATATTCATCATGCTTGCTATTAGTCGCAGTCGATGCTATATAGGTCCGTCGGATCTTACATCAAGATCCGTGCAAAACTTTCTTTTCAAATTTTCATTTTTCTCTCTTAAATCTCAGTCCAGTGAGACATATAGCCACGCCGTAGAACAGGGGCTCGGGCGCCATTAATGGAGACGTTGGGAGGGAGGTGCACAACAGGTAGAGGTCAAAGGGCTCTCCTCCCGATGAGCACTCGCAGGGGTCTGATCGCACGCCGCCCGTTTCCAATAGCTACCCTGCACGGCACCTCCGGTTTCGTGTGGCGGCACGTAATTGGTAAGTAGAACGCCCACGGTTTCAATAATACTTGTGTTTCCGATTTGTAACGTGACAACACTTGTTCCAAAATGACTTTGTTGATTGTTAATGTGTGTGCCTTCGCAAATCGGACAAAAAATTACCACAGCATGTTGGTGCCATGTCATGACACCATGCCAAGTTTCATGATTTCCAGGCGTGTTTTGGATTTACAGGAATTAAAAAACCAAGTTTCTCAATCTTTCCGGTCGAGCCACGACGCCCAGATGTTTGAATTTCATTCCCATTTCTTGCATGGGACCTAGAAATTCACCCAAGGACACACATGTGATTTTTCAACCAACTTTGGTGCACTGGAGCATGTGCTTGTAGTTCAAATTTGAATTATGCACATTAAATGCCTAGAAACTCAATTAATGTATAAAAAAGGCCAAACGAACCCCGAAAAATTCCAAAATTAAACACAACACTCCTGTTGTTCCATGTTGAGACTAGAAATTTTTTGAAAGCAATAAGAGGCAACGGATATCGTTCCGTCCCCAAAGGTGGCACATTCCCTACCGAAACCATCACACTAGTTGTGAGAAGCTCTGGTTTGTGAGAAGCTTATACCCAAACCTGCCCCAAATGGGACAAATTTTTTACCATGACATGTTGATGCCGCTCCATGATAGCATGCCAAGTTTCATGAATTTCAGACGATTTTTGGATTTACTAGAATTTAAAAAGCAGGTATCTCAACGTTTTGCCGGCAATCAACAGTGCCCTGGTGTTTGAATTTCGTTCCCATTTCTTGCATGGGACCTAGAAATTCACCCAAGGACACACATGTGATTTTTCAACCAACTTTGGTGCACTGGAGCATGTGCTTGTAGTTCAAATTTGAATTATGCACATTAAATGCCTAGAAACCCAATTAATGTATAAAAAAGGCCAAACGAACCCCGAAAAATTCCAAAACTAAACACAACACTCCTGTTGTTCTATGTTGACACTAGAAATTTTTTGAAAGCAATAAGAGGCAACGGATATCGTTTCGTCCCCAAAGGTGGCACGCACCCTACCGAAACCATCACGCTTGTTGTGAGAAGCTTATACCCAAACCTGCCCCAAATGGGACAAAAATTTTACCACGAATGTTCATGCCGCTCCATGATAGCATGCCAAGTTTCATGAATTTCAGACGTGTTTTGGATTTACTAGAATTTAAAAACCAGATATGTCAACGTTTTGCCGGCGATCAACAGTGCCCTGGTATTTGAATTTCATTCCCATTTCTTGTATGGGACCTAGAAATTCACCCAAGGACACACATGTGATTTTTCAACCAACTTTGGTGCACTGGAGCATGTGCTTGTAGTTCAAATTTGAATTATGCACATTAAATGTCCAGAAACCCAATTAATGTATAAAAAGGCCAAACGAACCCCGAAAAATTCCAAAATTAAACACAACACTCCTGTTGTTCTATGTTGACACTAGAAATTTTTTGAAAGTAATAAGAGGCAACGGATATCATTTCATCCCCAAAGGTGGCATGTTCCCTACCGAAACCATCATGCTTGTTGTGAGAAGCTCTGGTTTGTGAGAAGCTTATACCCAAACCTGCCCCAAATGGGACAAAAAATTTACCACGGCATGTTGATGCCGCTCCATGATAGCATGCCAAGTTTCATGAATTTCAGACGAGTTTTGGATTTACTAGAATTTAAAAACCAAGTATCTCAATGTTTTGCTGGCAATCAACAGTACCCTGGTGTTTGAAATTCCTTCCCATTTCTTGTATGGGACCTAAGCATGCACCCAACGACACAGATTTGATTTTTCAACCAATTTATATGCACTGAAGCATGTGCATGTAGTTTAATTTTGAATTGTGCACCTGAAATGCCTAGAAAACCCAATTAATGTATACAATGTCCAAACAAACCCCGAAAAATTCCAATTCTTTTACGACACACATATAGTTGCATGTTAACTGCAGATAAAAGGTCTAGCAATTCAAACGCCGTCCATTGCCGCTGTGACCCCATTATGTAATTCAAATCAAGATGAAAAATCAAGTAGATCCCACACAATTTATTATCACCAACCGTGTTAGATGTAGTACAAAATATGGCTTACGCGAGAAGGTGCATTGGCTACAGTCCACAACCGGCGTGTCAAGCACACTAGCTCGCTCCCCAAATACTCCCGCCTCTGCATCCCTCGCAATCTCAAATATATTACTGCCTCGTAATCTCGAAAATATCTACCGCCTGGAAGGTTTTAATGTTTGATAGCACACAATTAGTATGTGCGGACCATGTGCGATGTCTGTTACTCCCGCTCTGCTTCAGTCCCTTGATTCAAATTTTCAGTAGCCCCGGCATTATACTCCCGCCTCTGCATCCCCCGCAATCTCAAAAATATCTGCTCGCCCTTGATCCAAATTTTCAGTAGCCCCGCCTTGTTACTCCCGCCTAGTAAAAATTTTAGTTGCCACAGTATTTCCTCAAACACCACCATGCCCCCCACCCCCGCCCCCCTCCACACACACCACACACTCCCCAAAACCTCCGCTCACACAGACACACACAACCCTCGAAACCATTGGTAGGTCACCGCCATCGCCGACGCCTCCATCGCCGGCGCCTCCATCCTCAACCTCTGCCAGTGTGTCGGGGAGCTCGAGGAGCGAATGGCCAAAAAGACGTTTATCACGGCCTTTTTGCCTGACGCCAGCGAGGTGGTCGCCGAGGTGTCCTTGTCGTCCTCCGCGGGCTCCGATATGTCCATTTTGCATCATGTTTTCTTACTGTTATTTATAATGTTTTTATCCATAATAATGCTTTTTGGAGTAATTTTAATGCCTTTTCTCTCATAATTTGCAAGGTGCACACAAAGAGAGAGAATTATGGCAGCTGGAAATCTGGACCTAAAAAAGCTATGTCAGGCTACCTATTCTGCACAACTCCAAATGAACTGAAACTTGACGGAGATTTTTTATGGAATATATAAGAAATATTGGAGCCAATAACTACCAGAGGGGGGCCACCAGGTGGGCACAACCCACCTGGGCGCGCCAGGCCCCCCAGGCGCACCCTGGTGGGTTGTGGCCTCCTCGGCCCACCTCTGGTGCCCATCTTATGGTATATAAGTCATTTTGACCTAGAAAAAATAAGGAGAAGGCTTTCGGGATGGAATGCCACCATCTCGAGGCAGAACTTGGGCAGGAGCACTTTTGCCCTCCGGCGGAGCCATTTCGCCGGGGGAACTTCCCTCCCGGAGGTGGAAATCATCGTCATCATCATCACCAACAACTCTCCCATCTTGGGGAGGGCAATCTCCATCAACATCTTCAACAGCACCATGTCATCTCAAACCCTAGTTCATCTCTTGTATTCAATCTTGTAACCAGAACTATAGATTGGTGCCTGTGGGTGACTAGTAGTGTTGATTACATCTTGTAGTTGATTACTATATGGTTTATTTGGTGGAAGATTATATGTTTAGATCCATTATGCTATTCAATACCCCTCTGATCATGAGCATGTTTATCATTTCTGAGTAGTTACTTTTGTTCTTGAGGTCACGGGAGAAGTCATGTTGCAAGTAATCATGTGAACTTGATATGTGTTCGATATTTTGATAGTATGTATGTTGTGATTCCCTTAGTGGTGTCATGTGAACGTCGACTACATGACACTTCACCATATTTGGGCCTAAGGGAATGCATTGTGGAGTAGAAATTAGATGGTGGGTTGCGAGACTGACAGAAACTTAAACCCCGGTTTATGCGCTATTTCGTAAGGGACCGATTGGATCCCAGAGTTTAATGCTATGGTTAGAATTTATTATTAATACTTTTCTCATAGTTGCGGATGCTTGCGGGAGGGTTAATCATAAGTAGGAGGTTTGTTCAAGTAAGAACAGCACCTAAGCACCGGTCCACCCACATATCAAATTATCAAAGTAGCAAACACAAATCAAACCAACAGGATGAAAGTGACTAGATAAAATTCCCGTGTACCCTCAAGAAAGCTTTGTTTATCATAAGAGACCGTTTTGGCCTGTCCTTTGCCTCAAAAGGATTGCACTACCTTGCTGCACTTTGGTTACTATTATCGTTACTTGCTCGTTACAAATTATCTTGCTATCAAACTACTCGCTACTTACAGTTTCAGCACTTGCAGACATTACCTTACTGAAAACTACATGCCATTTCCTTCTGCTCCTCGTTGGGTTCGACACTCTTCACTAAAAAAAAGACACATCTGTGACATTTTGGGCCGAACGAAATTTTTTCTGTCATACTTATGACACTTCTATGACAATAATTATGACAAAACACGGTATCATCATAGATGTGGTGGGGTCCTACTTCTATGACAAAAAATCATGACAGAAAATGGGCTTTTCGTCCTGGGCGGGCCGGAGACGCAGCTGCATGACATTCTTTGGGCCGTCCATGACGGAAAAAATCATGGTAGAAGCGAGGGCGAGGAAAATATCGTGGTGTTCCCGGTTATGGTGGGTGGTCGGGGCCGAGTGATGCACGTTTCTCTCGTACACGCACGCGCGTGGGTGCGAGGCGTTGGGCTCTAACTGAACCCGAGCGAGGTGCTGAGCTCTAACTGAACCCGAGCGATTGCACTGCAGGCTACGCGTTACTGAACCCGAGCGATCGATCGATGGCTTTTAACTGAACCCGATCGAGCGATTCCTTCGCTACTGCTGCTAACTGAAGCCAATCGATGCTGCCTCTGGATGAAAAGTGAGCGTTGCTGGGGGTTTGGATGAACAGTTCCCGATGGGGGTGGATGAACAGGACCCCGTGGTGTTGCCTCTGGATGAACAGGACCCCGATCGATCGAGCCGGTTGGGGCTGGATGAACAGGACCCCGGGGAGGGTAGGATGAACAGGACCACCCCGTGGAGGGCAGGATGAACAGTAGACGGTGGAGGGCTGGATGAACAGTAGCCCGTGGAGGGGTGGTTGAACAGGAGCCCGTGGATAGGGCTGGTTGAACAGTAGCCGGTGGAGTAGCGCGCGGTGGAGGCTGGATGAACAGGAGCTCGTGGATGAACAGTCGCAGGTGGAGGCTGGAGGAGGTCGACGGTGGATGAACAGTAGCCCGTGGAGGCTGGAGGGGGTCGACGGTGGAGATGAACAGTATCCCGTGGAGTCCCATTTTGTGGTACGCCACACCCCTCCCGATGAACAGGACCCCCGTTTCGATCGTAGCGCTCCAACACAAGTCTACTTCCTCCATTTTGCGGTATGCCACACCCCTCCCGATCAACAGGACCCCCGTTTCGAACGTAGGAGGTCCGTTTCCTCCGTTTTGCGGTACGCCAGACCCCTCCCGATGAACAAGATCCCGTTTCGAACGTGGCCAGTCGAACACAAGGCTGTTTCCTCCGTTCTGCGGTACGCCAGGCCTCGTTTCCATCGGCTGTTTCGTCCAAGCCCTCCCGATGAACACGACGACGCATTCCGTTCCGACCCAGCCGGTTGGCTCCCCATGAACACGACGACGCAATTTCTCCGTTCCGACCTAGCCATGTACACGAGCCCTGGCCGTACGTATGCGCGAGTAGGCGTTCGAGACCCTGCCCGTATGCACGTACGTGGCCGTATTTTCTTTCTCACACTGGCCGATGTACGTACGTGTACATGCTACGTGCACGCCTCTACTATGACACGTGCGCGCCTCTACATTGACCAGTATGTACGTACACGTTCGCGACCAGAATGACAACGCTACGTACGCTTCGACCAGGTGGGTCCCGATTGTCAGGCACTTCCTTGCCTGCGAAGATGTAGCTGGTGGGTCCCAGCAGTCAGGGGGCGAATCTTTTTTTTTGCCCGGACGCACTTCCTTGTGTGCGAAGATGTAGTTGGTGGGTCCCAGGAGTCAGGGGGAAACGTTTTTTTCGCGAAATACGGTGGCCCGTCCGGTGGGTCCCCGCTGTCAGGTGGAGGAATAATTATTTTCCGCGTAATAAGGAGGCACTTCCTTGCTGCGACCGTGGACCCAGCTATCAGCCTCTCCACGTACAGTCCACGTCCGATGGAAGCCGTTCCTTGACCATGTTGACCACGCCGCACCGAGAGCACCAGGGCGGTGGACGACGGCGAGGCCTAGGAAGGGGACGACGCGGAGCCGGGGACGACGCGGAGCCGGGGAAGACGCGGCAGTGGATCCCCACGCGTAGAGGAGTATGAGGGTTCACTGGTTCGCTGTGGTGTGAGGCTTCCGTTGCCGCAGAATAATAGGGGGTGTGGGTGAGTAGAGGGTTGGCCTGGCCAGCGGTGGGAGTAGTACGGGGCGGTGAGGCCTCCGCCGCATCGCAGCCGGCCACGGGAGGCAGGAGCACGAGGCACGACCGGCGCTGCTTTGGGCGGCTGGAGCAAGAAGACCAGAGGTTGAAGAAGCACTACGGCTGTTGGATGGACATCGTATGGTCACTGGAGCTAGAATCGTTCATATTGACTAAGTTGACAAAGCCATCCCTCCCCGTCAACTTAGTTGGCCCACAAGTCAGCCTCCCACTATTGTGGGTCCCAGCTAGCAGGGGGTATTCATTTTTTTGTGCGTAATAAGGAGGCACTTCCTTGCATGCGAAGATATAGCTGGTGGGTCCGACCTGTCAGCGGTGGGAAGGTTTTTTGCAAAATACAGAGGCCCTTCCGGTGGGTCCCAGCTGTCAGGTGGAGGAATCATTATTTTGCACGTAATAAGGAGGCATTTCCTTGCGAGCGGCCGTGGACCCAGCTGTCAGCCTCTCCACGCATAGTCTACTTCCGAATGGTGTCGTTTGTTGACCACGTTGACCACTCTGCGCCGAGCGCATCCAAGGTGGTGGACGACGGCGAGGCCCCGGACAGCAACGAGCCGGAGATGGGAAGACGCGGGAGTAGAGTCGTAGACGAAGAGGTGTATGAGGGTTAACTGGTTCTGGTGCGGTGTGGTTCGGAATTCGGTGGAGAAGAACAGGAGGTGTGGAGGGGTGGAGGGATGGCCTGGCTAACGGGGGAGTAGCGCTTCACAGCGAAGCGTGCTAAGCAGAGCTGCTAGCAGTAGGAGGCGGGAGCAGGTGGTCCCGGCGGCGCTGGAGGAAGAAGACGAGAGATTGAAGATGGATGCCGGTCGTTATGTAAATCCAACGGCTAACGATGTCAGAATCATTTGTTGACTAAGTTGACAATGACTTGCATTGGCTTCGACCTATTGGCCCACATTTCAGCCTCCAAAAATGTGGCACGTATTCAACCCATTTTTCAGAATTTACATTCTTTTTTGCGGGGTAGAATTTACAGTCCATTTCATCTTCTTTTTTTGACCTATAGTCCATTAGCTGGGCTGGGTGAACAAATAATGTAGCGTCCATGCGGCCCATTTATGGTTTTCCTAAAAAATTACAGGCCATTTGCACTTTCTCGAAATACACAATTTTGTTGGGCTTATTCTAATTATAATGTTGGGGTGGGCGCAGCAATGTTATCAAAAATAAACAGGGGCTGAGCATTTTGTTATATATATATATATATATATTTAAATAATAAGTGATTTATTTTTACATTGGTCCTTAAATCTTACCAAGCTTTTGTACACAATCACCAGGATTTTCGTTGCCAAAAAAATCCAGGATTTTATTGTTAAGAAATTATTTTTATAAGTTAATAAGATGTGGGATATTGTTTTCTTACATATGTAAGTATGTCTTAAATATATGATGACAATAACAATAATATATAATAACATATAAAATAATTTAAATATATATAATATAGTTAGAAGGGAAACATAAGTTGGACCAGGCGTTCCTATTCTTATATAGAAAATTAGAACAGACCTCTACGTTTTCTTCAAAAAAAACATAAATTGGGATGCCGATGTTTCAGGAAAAATAAAACCTCGGATGGGAGGTCCATAGGCCGGTCGATACATGACGGCCCTCAAGAAAATACAAACGGGCCTATGGACCTCCCATCCGAGGTCGTGGGCTGCGCATGTTAAAAAATAAAGCCTAGACGGGGCAGCCCAAAACCCAGCTGATACTTGCTGCCCCAGTGATACCTGCCAGCTCCCCGGCTTCGTTGTGAATTTATCTCCTATAGTAACTACGTTGAAGCACCTAAAAAATGTAACTATGTTGACAAACCCGTGGGCCCCAACGTCAGTATAGCATTAGGAGGAAGTATTTTTTTCGATGAGGCACTTGCTTGCGTACGGCCATAGACCTGGTGGGTCCCGACTGTCCGCCTCTCCACGTACAGTCCTCTCCAGATTCCTCTCGTTTGTTCAGCATGTTCACAACGGCAGACAGCGGCGTCCCTCGTTTTCTCTGTTTTTCGCACACTCGACATTGTGTGGGCATCTTGAAAATAGCATATCTTTTTGACTGTGCATCATATGAAGATGTGCTATGCCTGAATGTTGATCAGCATGATGTTAACTGGCTGGTAGTTCCAGTTTCGACCATGAATAAAACTTCCAGCATGATGTTAACACTGTTTGAAAAGGCCGTGTTAATATAAATGCTCTGCCTCTGAAAGTTGCAGTTTCTTATCTGAAACTGAACTTGGAGTTTCTTGTCTGAAACTGAAACTTGCAGTTTCTTCTCTGAGAATCACATTGTCTGCACTTTTATACTCCTATGAAACTACATTTTTTAAGTGCTAAAAATAGATCTCTAGAATTCATAAAATACTTCATATGCTCAATACTGCAAATCTGAAATTCAAAAGATATTCATATCTGAAAGTACTCTCAAAATACACAACACAAAACACAATTCACAACCTGCAAATACTAACAACCCTAAGCTCCTCCTGACAATTCACAACCTGCCCGACTATTGGTCTGGGGGGGCAATCCCTCCTATTCCTCGGCGGCAGACAGCCGCCCCGTGAGACGATGTGAACGGCGAGGGAGTGGATGGCGGGGAAGCGTCGTCGGGCCAACTGTTTTTGTCCTCTTGCAGTTGGGTTCGGTCGACGAAGACTCCACCGGCTCGCTCTAGCACGACACCCTCACAAACGGCACCATGTAGATGCTCGATCCTTCAATCTCTGGTGGATGCTCCATCTGGGATCGATACTCCCACCACCGCTCCCTCACGATTGCATTCGGTGAATCTGTTTGCTCCATGGCCCAGAGGAGCAGCTCTATGTACTCCTGTGCGACTCCCTCCGGGATTATCGCCGCCTTTTCTTTCTGTTGCAGATATTTGGCCATGGATGTCGCCGTCGCTGCTAGTTGGTCCTTGTTGTCAAACCAAGACTGTATCTCCAACATCCTAGCTAGCTTCACAGGGTCGCCGTCTGCGATCCTCACGTATCGGTTGTACTCCTCCATCGATCTACTTCTCCACAACACCTTCACTCGCCGGCGGTGGATTTTTAATGGAAGAGGAGAGGAGCAGCATTGGTTTTGGTTTAGAACGGGAGAGGAGCGACGCTGGTTTTGGATTGGAACAGGAGAGGAGGGGCGGTGGTTTTGAAATGGAAGAGGAGAGGAGCGGCGCTGGATTCAGATTGGAACAGGAGAGGAGCGGCGGTGGTTTAAGAGGAGAAGAGCGAAAGAGCGGCGCTGGTCTTGGAAGTATTTTTTTGTTTTGCGTATTTTGGGTCAAAGTTTGACCACGTACTGTATTTGTGAAGCAAGTTTGAGACACTGACACATGGTCCCACCAAGCGCGGGGCCCACTAGTCAGCGACCGAAAGGCAGGGGAACCTCTCCTCTCCATCATCTCCATTCCAAAACCACCGTCTCGCCTCTCCCTCTTCTCCATTTCAAAACCACCCCCTCTCCTCTCCATCATCTCCATTCCAAAACCTCCGTCTCGCCTCTCCCTCTTCTCTATTGCAAGAACACCGTCTCTCCTCCCATCTTCCAAAGCTAGCACCGGACCACTCAGAAGGACATCTATGGAGGGGATGCAGCAGCGAATTAGGCAGATCGCTGGCGGCGACCAGGCAAAGTTAGCCAGGTTGAAGGAGATCCTTACTTGGTTTGACAATGAGTGGGAGATTTCGAGGACGGTGAGCGCCATGTGGCAATGTATGCGAAAGAGCAAGACGACGGCGATGTACTCCTCGGCGGCAGTCATGCTGCAGTCCTTCGAGTTCATCGAGTATCTTCTCTAGGCGATGGAGCAGACAGATTCGCTCGAGGCGAAAGTCAGGCGGAGGTGGTGGGCGTACAGGTCAAAGGTCGAGCACCCAGAGGAGAACGAATCGATCGAGTACGGTGTGCCGTTCGTGAGGGTGCAGAGCCAGCCGGAGCCACAGGAGTATTCGTTCTCCCACCGCAAGAGGAGGCTGGATGGTGCGACGTCGATTCCCCGCCATTCTCCACGGTTCCCTCGACGCTCGCCTCGTTTCAACGGCGTCGGTAGGGTTTAAGGTAAGCTTCGCACTAACCTAATCTTCCATCTGCTCATGCATACAATTAGTGTGACAACTAATAAAAATCATGCTTACAATCAGTCTCCGAGTACTACGCCAATCACCCTAAAATAGCTCTAGACCTTTGGGTCAAAGTTGTGACACTGTGTACAAATAAAGAAAAATAGATTGGTGCTTCTTTCAGAAAAGAGTACACCCCTAGAAAACTGCCAATATAAGCTACTAGTATTTTTTTTAAGTCTAAGCTACTAGTATTTGGTTAGAGGATTTGCTGCCTCACATCCCACTGATGGTGGTGGATGCCAATGCTTAGATGGAGTAGGGTTGGTGTCAGTAATTTTTACTTGGCACCTTGCACTCTGCATATATGCCAGTTCCATCCGTACATTTGTGCAGTTCCACCAAAATGCAGCTGAATAACCCTGTTTGCACAGATAATGAAAAGGCGTGATTACATTATAGTGGCACTAGTTGATGAAACATACACTAATAAACAGAAGAAAATATTACATCATACTGGAAATCGACCCAAGTCTCCCCGATACACCTTCTGCCAGTGATGAACATCAGTGTACAGCGGTAGTACAAGGAGGGGCCTTGAGACATTCAAATCTCTATTTTTGTGCAGATCAACTAAAATTAAGCACCCCAGTTTGCAGAAACGCTTAAACATTAACAATGGGACTAGTTGATGAAACATACATAAACAAAGAGAAGCACTTTCTTTATCTACATTGGAAATGAAATGATAGAGAGGACACTCGCTCTATTTTAACGGTATTATTACTTCATTTTATCAGTGACACTAGGGTCGAACAGGTGGCAAACGAGGTGTACCGTGCGTCGCAAGGATGAAGGTCGGGGGTGCTTAGACTGGGATGCTGAAGCTGGCTCTTTCAGTCCCTATCTTCCCCCTGATGTTTCTGTGGGACTGTGCTTTGGTGACTTAAGGCACCTACCTTTGTGCCTATGACATGTGGGCCCAACAAGTGGCTGGCCCACATGTCAGGGACCAAAAGGCAGGTGCCTTTATGGCACTGAAGCTGCTTCCGTTTCTGTGGTAGCATTTGGGTTGTAATCCAAACTTGGTCGAGCTGGTACTGCGTCCCCCTACCTGCCTAGCTTATGTGGCGAACTTGTCTCCTGCTAGTACTCAGTCTGTTCTAGTAGTAGTTGCATAACTGCCCGTTTACACTGAGATGTTGTCGGATAATGGTTCTCTATGGTTGGGTTTCTTTAATGAAATCGGAGGGAACCCCCTCTTTCGATATATAAAAAAAACAGTGGCACTAGCGGTGCCAAAACATTTCCTCAAATTAATAGTGCCACTAGATTAAGGTGCAAAATAATAACATTACTGCTTTATCATGGCAGTGCCAAAACAGTAGCACAAGAGCAGGATCAACATGCAGGATCTTTGGCAAATGGTCAGACCAAAAAAGAACATACCTCGTGATGGGAACCATATCTGCAGTCAACGCCATCGTAGAAGGGATGACACCAGTCACCAACATGGATGATTCAATTCATGGGACCTTTTGGTGCAGTTCACCTAAAATGAAGCAATGTCCCATGAGCTAGCAGCTTCTTCTTCTTCTTCTTTTAAGAAAAGGGCTCCAGCCCCGGTTCCATTTCCATCAGAAAACAAAACCCACAGAGCTTCTTCTTCATTAGTTGCAATAAAATTGAGAAACATCAAGGTTGGTCGTGAAGCTCCTGGAGAGTAGGCGGACCAGGACAGTTGCATCTCTAAGGAAAAGAAGCAACTTATCTTAATGGGAAATTTAGCAGGACATGAAAAAAAGTGCCATTGATTCATATTACTGGAGGCATTACATTGAAAACAACATTGGTTTAACGTGTCCTTACTTTTAACAGTGCGATTACTACATTTTACCAGTGGCATTACATAAGAGCGGCTCGGGGCAACAAACATCAGAAGAGGATAACTGGGTTGGTCCCATTTTTGTTCGGTATATAGCCACCTTATACTGTGTGAGGCTAGCAAATCTAGTGCTGGACTTACTCTGTTGACTTGTCCCCCAGTCCCCACTTTCTTTCCTTTTTCAACCAATAGATCGGGTTTATATTGAGTTTGTACTGCGTTCCCTTTATTTCCCTATTAGACCTAGAGACCAGTTGGATAGCCAGTCTCTGTTACTTTTCGCCCCCATTATTTCCTCTTTCGACCAAGTCCTAGATTCAGGTAACAAATCTTCCCCCACCCCCCACCCCCTTTCTTCCTTGTTTGAACCAAGTACTACTAGATTCGAGTGCATGAACTAGTTTTACCTCTTAACAGTAAAAAATCTGATGGTTTTCGAACAGCCGATCGATCCTATCTACATGAGGGGGCCTGAGAAATAGTAAAAGATACAAATGCAGCGACGTCAGGAGCTCGGGAAGTAGAGCAAGGCCGGTTTCGAAGGAAGTTATACCTGAGGGTCGCCGGGATGTCGCTAGGTGGGCGGCGGGAGGCCGGATCTACCCACACTACGGCAGCGAGGAAGAAGGGGTGGGAGGCCCTCCCTCGCCAGCGATGCTTGGGAGAGAACGGCAAGGCACGCTGATCGGGATGCGCCGGCAGTGGGTAAGAGCCGTCGCCGAGGACGACCGCGTGAATGTTGCACCTTCTCACCTTCCCCGGCGGAGAGGATCCGGCTGGATCTGTGACCAGCGGTGAGTATAGAGAGAGTGTGGCCACCGCTGTCGTGTTTAGATCTGGAGAGGACGAGACAGTGTGAAGAGAGCAACACCAACAAGCAAGCGCGGAGGCTCCAGCCTATATAGTGGAGTACTAGTTTTCTTTTGTCTACCGGCCGGAGCCGGCTTGACCTCGGCAATGACTGTCGAGAAGTCTTCATGCACGTGCCCCGGAGGCGCAGTTGTCGTCATTTTGATCTGAAGCACCGGATTATAACATATAACACGAAAAAAATGCCACATGACAAGAAATCATAACCTCACTGCCCAAAGGAGACAAGATGAATCCCGACGGACAAACTAGACGAGGATCAAAGCTCAAATTAAAGATAAACTCGTAGAAAAGGGGTCCGTCGATAGATGTCCTAATTAACATAGCCGGCTTGACCTAGATGGCAGCCGAGTAGTCTTCGTGCATGTGCCCCCAATGATCCGAAGCACATGACACCTAATTTTGCGAGATGACAAGAAACCTTTTTTTAGATTTCTCACCAGAACTACAGCCCTGTACAACACAACCTGCACAATATGTAGACGATAGCCAATCCAGGCGTGTCTGCTGGAGTCTGGTCACATGCATGGACGAACTGATCTTCCGTGTCTTGTAGGGATCGTCCAGGTACCAACGTATGTACTCCTACAACACTTCTCTAGTAGTACTATCGCTCGTCTCTCTCTTCTATTAACTCACCCGACTTGCGGGGCCGGGGAGTGTGCCTATGGTCGGTTCTCAATTGCGGTGCCACATGTGTGTGCAAACGCAATATGACGCGCGTTCCATTCGGAGAGCGGCGTGCCAGACCGACCAACCGTCTGGGGTGTGACGCGAACGCGACGGGCGTGTTGTATACTCCATACATGTGTACCGCCGTTTTCTTGAGGCTTTGCTCCATGGCGCAATCCATGGATACAAAATTAGTATACTGTACTATTTAAAAGTCGAGGGCGGGGCTTTTCCCGCGCGGTAGGCGGGGCAGTTCCGCCTAGTCGATTTGATAGAGACGCGACAAGATGAGGGAGTAGGCTTCTGCAAACGTAGGGCTGTGTGATTTGATAGCGAGTTACTTCTGGACAGGTGGGGCCCGGTGATTTGACTTGCCATTATCATTTTAACTGCAGCGCTATGACCGGCGTGAGTCTCCCGATTCCTGACCACCTCCATACAGGTGCCTCTCCCGATGCTCCACCATGTAGAGACTGGCTCTTGCTTGAGAGCCCACTCCTCCACTTTTTCCTTGCCTCTTTCCCCCACATATGCAAAAATGCCATGTAAAGCGGGCTTATAGCCCACTATTGTACTTGATCCTACAGGTGCTAAGCCTGCCACATAGGCATAAAGTCTGATGTGGCAAGTTAATTAAGAAGAGAGAGACTAGTTTGGTGACCCCATGAAGAAACGGTGATAAGCGCGTGTACCTAGATGAAGCAAACTTAGCAACAAAAAACTAAGCACCTATGCATTGGGGACTTGAGTTGCTAAGCCATTTAATGCCCATTTTTTGACCAAAGAACAGTAGGGTAAATCCCCTACTGTGAGTCATCTTTTCCATTAATAAATAAGGGTATCAAAATACATAAAAATGGTTGTTGGGGGGACAACCAAGGAGGTACTATCTATAGGGAAAGTAGCAAGGAAATTATTGGAAAATTAAATATTGTCTATCCAAGAGGACATGCCCTCTTTTAGAGTGGGTTTAGCCCTTAGCATGGTCATTTTGAAATATCTGACAAATTCGTTCTTGCATTCATTTTATGAGCAGGGGATCCCTTAAAAAATCATCCCATTCCTTTGGTTCCCTATGCTCCAGCAGCCAAGAATCATGGCTTCCATGAAGTGGTCAATTTTATATCTATGTTTAGCATCAATAATCATATTGTTGATTTCCAGATCCGAATTCCATTCAAAACCAATGTTCCACCAAAATCCCTGACTAAATGGACATGTGAAAAGAAGATGAGTCCTATCCTCAATGTCTTCATTGTTGCATAGAACACATACAGTGGAATCCAGATGCATGTTTTTTTTTGATCAAAAGATCACATGAATTTATCCTGTCATTTAGCATTAACCAGCAGAAAAATTTGTGTCTTGGTAGACAATATGATTTCCATATCCATTTAAAAGTGGCAGCAGCATCCTCACCATTCATAAGGTATCCATAGATCTTCTTGGTAATGTTCTCATTATTTCCCCATTTGAAAAGCCATGTGTCCTTATCATAGGTGTTTCTGATATTATTTAATTCTTCTGATAACAAATGGAATTGCTGGTGCACTTGTATGGATAATGGAAGTTGAAACAGGCTGTAAAGATTATCCAGTTCCTTGGCTTCTTTGACTGGTATGTTTTCCTTTTGGGTAAAAGAATGAAGCTCAGGGTACTTAATTTTCATAATATCACCATTCCAGTTGTCATCCCAAAGCAAATTAGGGCAGCCAGATTTGATGTCACAGGTAGTCATCTCCCTGAAATGGTCAAACATTTTCATGCAATCTTTCCACCAAAAAGATCCTTTGCTCCTGTTATAATGAGGGACATCATTATTGTGATAGTGAGTTTCCAATATTAACTTTACCCATGGGACATCAACTTTGTTATAGAACTTGAACCGGTGCTTTATAAGAAGAGCTTTATTTTGTTCTCTTAAATTCAGAACCCCAAGTCCTCCTAGCTGTTTGGGTTTGCAAATCATCTCCCAGCTGGCCAGACATTTGCCTCCTTTATTGATTTCATTTCCATACCAAAGGAAATTCCTACTTGATTTATCCACATGATCCAGAATGGTAACATGGACTTTAAGTGAGCACATGGCAAATATTGGCATGGATGCAACCACAGAGTTAACATAAGTGAGCCTACCAGAGTGGTTCATGAATCTGGCAACACCTGAAAGTCTCTTGTCAATCCCAGATATAACTGGGATGAGGTCATGAACAGAGGGCTTGGTGGTGCCCATAGGAAGCCCCAGATAAGTGAAGGGGAGGCTTTCAATTCTACATCCAAAAGAATTAGCAAGGCTGTTGACTGACTGCTGGTCCATATTAATTGGGATCATGGATGATTTGCTGAAATTAACAAATAGCCCAGTGGACATACTGAAGAGATTAAGGAGATATTTGAGATGGTTGAGTTGATCCTCATCAGCAGGCATGATCAATAGTGTATCATCAGCATATTGAATAATAGGGTAATCAAGACCATATGCCCAATTTGTGGGGAGAGTGAGTTCACCATTTGCCCAAGCAGCATTAATTATAGACTGAAGGAGATCAGCAGTAATAATGTACAGAAGTGGAGAATGAGGATCTCCTTGCCTGACTCCTCTTTTACATATGATTTTTTTCCCAGCAACACCATTCAAAAGGACAAATGTTGATGCAGTTTTGAGTATATTGTTTACCCAATTAATCCATCTTGGACCAAAACCTTTAGCTTTCAACATGGCAATAATTGCATTGTATTCAATCTTATCAAATGCTTTCTCAAAGTCAAGTTTGAGAATAATGATAGGCTTTCTAGATTGATGACATAGGTGAATATATTCAAAGGCAAATCCCAAACAGTCTTGGATATTTCTCCCTTTTATGAAACCATATTGATTTTGATGAATGATAGAGGTAATGATTTTCTGAGCTCTATTGGCCATAAGCTTTGTAATAATTTTGAGAGGGAGGCTGACCAGGGAAATGGGTCTGAAGTCATTCATGTCAATAGGGTTTGCAATCTTTGGAATGAGAGTAATGAAAGCAGTGTTAATACTCTGAATGTCAATGTTCCCTTCAAAAAAAATCCCAGATCATAGTGTAAATATCTTGTTTGATGATATCCCAACATTTCTTCAGGAATAAGCCATTGAAACCATCAGGCCCAGGTGCTCTGTCAGAGTGAATATCTTTAATAACTTGGTCAATTTCATCCATGGAAAATGGAGCATCAAGCTCAGATAGATCTTTTGGTTGAATAATTTCCTCAAGATTGAATAGCATAGGAGGGTCAATAGCTTTTCCCAACCTATCCTTGTATGATTTCCAAACAATAGCAGCCTTGTGATCATGATTTTGAAAAGGATTCCCATCTTCATCATTTATAGTAGTTATGAAATTCTTCCTGTAACTTTGGGTAGCCATGGCATGAAAAAATTCAGTATTTTCACCATCAAGTTTGACACTCCTCATCTTAAACCTGGATTTCCAATATATTCTTTTGACTTCCCATAGCTTGGTTATGTGACCCTTAAGTATATTTCTGAAATTTGCTTCAATAGTACTCAGATTTCTTTGATCCTCAATGCCATCAAGCATAGATAGAACATAGTTACATGCAGATATGTTGGTGTTGAGTTTTGATAGGTTTTTGCTCCATTTTTTTTAAACCCATTCTGAGACATTTGAACATGGCAGCAGTATCCTTAGCAGAGTTTGTTAGTTGTTGATTTCTGTTCCAACATTGAACAACAGTCTCATAAAATCCATCAAATTCAAACCAATAATTTTCAAATCTGAATATAGAGGATTTTGGTATATCACTGCCAATCTGGATGTGAATTGGGATATGATCTGATGTGACTCTAGCTAGTGGGTGTGCCAAAGTATTTGGAAATGTCAGGGTCCAGTTTGCAGATGTAAAAATCCAAGCTAGCTTTTCCAATAGTGGTGAGTCCTGCATATTAGACCAGGTGAAGTTCCTACCCTTGATTGGGATTTCCACAAGATCATGTTGTTGCAGTAGGCTATTAAACATAAGCATATTATTAGTGTCACCTCCAGGTCTGTTTCTGTCATGTGGGCTTCTTATTAAGTTGAAATGACCAACTAACATCCAATGATCCATCTGTGAGGCATCAATATTGTTCAGCGAGTCAAAGAATTCAGTTATGTCATCATTATGGCAGGGTCCATATATGTTGCTGATGTAAAAAATGTTACCAGATAGATTTCATGATAACTTCACAGTAATTTGGTAGGATGTCTGGCTGACAACAGAGCAAGAAAAAAGACTGCCATTCCAAATAGTGATAATTCCTCCAGAGAGGCCAACTGATGCTGTATAGGCAAATTGGTTATATCTCCTAGGTGAAAAATTTCTGAGGTAAGCTTGATCAAAATAATCTCTCTTAGTTTCTTGAATGCAAATGATGCCACAGTTACTTTCATCAATTTTGGCTCTAATATCATCCCATCTAGTTTGGGAGTTTATCCCTCTGACATTCCAATTCAATATATTCCAGTTTCTACTCATTGTTCAAAGATGAAAAGCTGGGCTTATATTGGATAGACTTAATCAAATCCAAAACAATGCATATATCATAGGAAGTGGTGTAATATGGTAACCAGGTGTACTGACAAATCATATAGCTAAGAATCAACAGATCCAAACTCCACTGACCATTCAGACAACTTGTAGCATAACATAAATAGAATATGATGTTCCACTCACAAACACAAAATATGGAGTCTAACTCCTTACAGCCCAGGTTCATTATTAAAACAGATAACATAGTCCAGAAGCAGATAAAGGAAAAACATGGCCTGAAGCCAGTACTGGTCTTGTTATAACAAGACCAAAAAGAGCATATAAGATCTTCATTCATGGTCCACGTTGGCCATCAGCTTCTCTTCAGAAACCTCCTCAGGAGGGATCAGGCATTGCTTGGTTGCGATAGCTTGAATTGTTTCGAGTGGAAGTTCAGGTGGTAGTGGAGCAGATGGATCCCTGATCTCATGATCAAATTCAGTGTTCAACTTCTTCTTGCAGTTGTTGATGTATTTGGCTTTGTTTGCATCAGCTTCGTTCTTGAAGCCAACACTCAGTCCAGCAAGGCGGCGGCTGCGGCGCAGATCATTGACATCAAGTGGAACATTGGCTTTCTTCCTTTTGTTGACAGCATGGATGGAGGAGATAGCAGGAGCAGCAGGTAGATCCTTAGACAGCTCAAGGGGTGGTTCAGCAGTCGGAGAGCTTGGATTGCTGGCTATGAAATCGAGCATAGCAGGAGACATGACAGGTTCTGCGCTATGAGAGGGAGCAACTGCAGAACCTCCAGGGTGATCCAGCACTTCAGTTATCATGATAGAGGAGATAACAGGTTTAGGTGGGGCTTCAGTAACAATTGTCAGCAGACATTTCTTAACAAGTCCATGAACATCATCCACATTGATCAATTGGAAACGGGTACTGACCACAGAAACGCCATCGAACAGCTCAAATACAGCAGGTGCAGAAGTGATAATTTTTGACATCATGTCATGCAGTGCAAAGAAGGCATCAGCAGCTTCAACAACAGGTTGGAGTGGTTGATCCTGATGGGCAATCTCTGGGTCTTGGGGTGGGGTGAGGACCATAGGTATGTCATCGTGATCATCAGCAGGAGCATGGTGGGCTGCTGGAGCAGCATGCTGGTTTTCATTGTTAACAAAGTCTGCGTCATGCCAAATACCACCAAATGGAGCATGAGGCATAGGGTGCAAAACACCATCAGGAGGGATCAGGTCTTCATCACCACCCATAGCACCGAGGAGTTCAGATTGCAAAATATAAACAGCACTAGTCCAAGACTGACCATGACCATAATCATCTAAGCTTTCACAGATGACATGACTGATTGGGATTTCCAAAAGATCCGGAACCCTAATATTGACCAGGATACGAGCCCTATTGGACAAATCTCTATTCCAAACTAAGAACTTAGCAAAGCCACTGACAGATTCTCGAACTTTGTCTGGTTTCCATGCCTCAAGCGGGTAATTGACCATCATAATCCAAACATCATGGGAGAAGGTGCAGTCACGGTAGTTTATACCTCTGTCATGGCGGATAACATGCAGTGTCGAGTCACCTACAAAGTAGGGACCGTTGGCGATAGTAGTGTCGATGTCGCAGGCGTGTTGGAAGCGGACGAGCACAACACCCATGCCGCATCTTGAGATATCAGCAATGCGGAAGCCACGCTCATGGTCAAGATAGTGACGAATGAGCATGGCGTCCATGTCGAACTGGTTAGGATCCGGTGGTGGAGCGAGGGAGATGATGGCCCAATCCCCTGATTGGACCAGAGCTTCGCTGCCAAGGTAGTGGTAGGATCGGCGGCGACGGTTTCCGTGAGCTTCCATGATTGCAGTGCCCGGAAGGAGGAGTGGGAGGGGGTCGCATGGGTAGGTGGCCATGGCGGTAGAGGAAGTTGAGGCGACAATGGAGAAACACGGCGGAGCAGAGCAGGGGTGTAATGGAGAGCAGGGGGTTTGGCAGGCTGGGCGGTCGAATAGAGGAGGGGGGTGGGGTTTTGGGCAGACGAGTCGTCGTGCGGGCTATTGGGTACGGGTGTAGGGGAGGAAGTTTGGTGGGATTTTACTCGATAGACAAGGGGTTTAGCTTTGGATAAAAAACAGAAACGAGATATATGCCCGTAACGAAAACACGAACGACATCTAAACTGATTTTTGCAATTGATACGGAGGTGTCCAGATGATAAGCATTTGCTGCAAAAAGATACGAACGGAGTCTGTTGCAGGACAGATGGGCCACTATCGGTGGGGAGGGCTTGATTGGGCCTGGGGTTTGTGTTGGAAGCGGGTTGGGCTGCAGACACAAGTGGGGTGATGTTGGGCTGCGGGGCCTCAGGAGGTCTTGAATTTGGGTCTCTGGGGATAGAATTTTGAATGGAGATAATCCCGCTCGCCGTTGGCTCGAGATCCGATGATGACGGGGCGTTGTTGATGGCAGCCGGAGTGTTGCATGGCAATGGAACTGGTGGCTGCCGTAGGCCTAGGGGAATAGAATTTGCACCGGAGAGATGGCCTTGAGGGGATATATTCTCTGATCCATGGCGGTCCTCCAAAGCCCCAAAGGTGAAAATGACAAGTAAAACTAGGACATCTAAAAGATCTCAAACGATAGATCATAAACCCAACCGCCTTAGATATAACAGAGAATTTAAATACTTGTCCACGGATGTGAGAGACATGGAGGTGGGATGGAGATCCCCCAATGCAAGCCTCAAGGGTTAAGCCCACGTGATCAACATTTAGGGTGAAAGAGGAATGGCTAAAAGAAACCACCAGATGGAATGCGAGGTTGGGGTCGAGGCAATGAACAGAAGTAGAGAATCTTGCTCTAACCTTGTTGGCAATTTCCACTCGCGGGGAAAGATCCAGGAGCGGGGGCGCCATCTTGGCCGGAGGGATTCACAAGGTGGGAGGGCCATGGATCGCCGGTGGAGTCGCCCTAGGAGTCGCCAGAGAGGTGGAGGAGAGGGGAGCCATCTTCATATGGGATATTGTTTTCTTACATATGTAAGTATCTATTCATTTAATGCCCATAGCACCTCATCTAAGCACCATTTCATTGGAAGAGGTCACTCCTTGGCAAATACAATAAATACTACGAAGAAAGAGATAGATAGAAGTAAACAAAAAAATACTCTTATAGCCAACCTTATAGCTAACCTTGTTGTATGAGTGACTAAGTGATGACTATGTATGACATGCCAACATCAGATAGCCTAACGCACCGTGTTAAATCTCCAAGGGCGCGACCGCGCGAGCGAGGCGACGGTCGTGGTAGGCGCGACCATGATACGGGCTGCTGGCAGCCCTTGGATCTGAGATCAAACGGTCGCATGCTAAGTTGCTGAAAATTTGCAGAATAACCCTCCAGGATAGGATATTCACCCATAGGTCTAGAATCACGCCATGCAACCATTCGATCTCAGATCAAAGGGCTCTCGGAAGCCCGTATCATGGGAGAATGGAAAGCTTCGTATCACCTGTAATTTTCCCGACGCTTGACATGATATCGAAAGCCATTTAATTGGGCGTCGAGTAGACATGACATCTAATTGGGCCCCCATAGTACTGTGCATGAATCCATTTATCCACCAGGCAAGCCACTACCCTGCCATTCGCACGCCCCCCCCCCACTCGACATTTTTACAATCGATAAACCGCTCCTAGTCGTCCCGTCCTTTCACATTACGGCAGTTCCACTAATCCTAACCCTCCTCCCAAATCCATGGCGTCCCAAATCTCCATGAGCGGCGGTGAGTACAAGGTTAGAACCATCACTGGCGATGAGTTCAACGTCATCTACACCCGTTCTTCCGCAACGGTGAAAGAATGCCTTGCTTGCTTCAAACGCATGTTCGAAAACTCAAATGATGAGTGGGTCGCTGGGCTAGATGTTGAGTACACCACAGTCCTGGGAAGCGAGAAGAAACTAAAGGAGGCAGAGAAGAAGAAGCCCGCCGTGATCCAGGTTTGCGTGCATGACTTATGCTTGGTCTACCACATATGCCATGCCGACGTTGAGTGCGAGGAATTTAAGAAGTTCCTCAAGGGCGGCCGAGTCAAATTCGTTACTGTAGACTTTAGGAACGACAAGGAAATCCTGGGTCGGATAGGCCTCGTTGTAGGCGACCCATTCAACCTCCAGAAGGAAGGGCTGGTGCCCTCCCTTGATCAGCCTTCAATGCTGACCCTGGCAGGAGCCATGGTTCATCCTTCGTACGGTAAACTAGAGAAACCTCCGTACACGTTTCATCGTCATGCATGGCAGTGGAATGTACTATATATGGACCACATCCACTACGCTGCAATGGATGGCTACCTTTGTTTCAATATCTACAAGGGTTGGATGAAGAGCAAGAGCCAAGTGTGCGATTCAAGCAAAGAAGTATCGCCCAAGAGGAAGAGGGACAAGGACGAAGTCGAGGACGTGGACGAGGACTCTGAGTAAGGTGGCAGTGTCGTTGCTCATGGTGGTTCTAATGCAGTGTCTACCAGATTAGTTGCTTAGTTTAATTTCTGGTGTGCTTAGTTTTATTTGAGGGGTGTGTTGTGCTAAGCCCCCAGCAGAACTATGTTATGTTTCTTCTCGTTATATTTTGTACATTTCATCGTTTAGTTGGTATAGTACTACCACTCGTTTCTTGACATTATATACGTACAATATATATGGCCAACATCATATAGCCAGCAGTTTAGTTGTCAAAGAATTTCAAGGTGCTTAGTTTTGTCAAAGAATTCCAGGGTGCTTAGTTTTATTTGAGGGGTGTGTTGTGCTGGACACCATTAACTTATCATTGTGATAATCGGCTTATTTTTGTCATGTAACATGGTCAACGGGTTTGATGTGAAAATAACAATGTCTAATGGCATTTCTGAGCAAACATCTAACTTAACGATGGCATATTTCAGATATCTAATTGCATTTTTGAGCAGGCATCTCACGGATCGATGGCATTTTTTAAGTAGTTGTAACTTCTAATGGCAAAACTGAGTAGTGATACACAACTAGTGGCATAAATAATAAGAACCCAATAATTAAATAGGTATGCTAATTTCTTTATTTCTTTATTTCTTTATACCTTTGTGTGCGAAACAATATACGCTGCCTCCCCCAGATTTTCTTTAAAGAGGCAACATAGAACTATATGAGTGCCCTGTTAAATTTTGGAATTATTCCGGGTTCGTTTGGCCTTTTTTATACATTAATTGAGTTTCTGGTCATTTCATGTGCATAATTCAAATTTGAACTACAAGCACATGCTTCCGTGCACCGAATTTGACTGGAAAATCACATGTGTGTCCTCGGGTGAATTTCTAGGTCCCATGCAAGAAATGGGAATGAAATTCAAACATCTGGGCATCGTGGTTCAGCCGAGAACATTGAGAAGCTTGGTTTTAAAATTCTTGTAAATCCAAAACACGCCTGAAAATCATGAAACTTGGCATGGTGTCATGTCATGGTACTACCATGCTATTGCAGAATAGGAACAAGTTTTGGTATAAGCTTTTTGCAAACCGGAGCTTCTCTCAAGAAGGCTCGTGGTTCTGAGAGGGGACGTGTCACCTTTGTGCGCATAATTCAAATTTTAAATACAAGCACATGCTCCAGTGCATCAAAGCTGGTTGAAAAATCACATGTGTGTCCTCGAGTAAATTTCTAGGTCCCATGCCAGAAATGGGAATGAAATTCAAACATCTGGGCGTCATGGCTCGGCTGGAACTTGGTTTTTTAATTCTTGTAAATCCGAAACATGCATGAAAATCATGAAACTTGGCTTGGTGTCATGACATGGCACCAACATGCTGTGGTAATTTTGCTGTCCGATTTGCGAAGGCGCACACATTAACAATCAACAAAGTCATTTTGGAACAAGTGCTGTCACGTTACAATCGGAAACACAAGTATTATCGAAACCATGGGCATTCTATTTACCATTTACGTGCCGCCACCCATCCCCTATTTTTATTAGGTAGGAGGCGCCATGCAGGGTGGCTATTTGAGTACGGGAGGCGTGCGATCAGACCCCTGCACGTGCTTATCAGGAGGAGAGCCCTTTGACCTCCATCTGCCGTCCACCTCCCTCCCAAGGTCTCCATTAATGGCGCCCGAGCCTCTGTTTAATGGCGTGGCAATGTCTCACTCGACTGAGATTTAAGAGAGAAAAAAGAAAGTCTGAAAAGAAAATTTTGCATGGATCTTGATGTAAGATCCGACGGACCTATATAGCATCTACTGCGACTTATAGCAAGACTGATGAATATATATAAGGACGATGAGAGTGGATAATAATTGTCTTACATAATTAGGAAGATAATTAAAAAGCCACATGCGGCTACGCCCGACATACACAAGGGCGAAAGAATAAGGAAGACGCATACAACGATCTGGCTCGCTGATCTCTACTTTCTTTATGCGCTGCAAGTCGCGGAGACTAGTTCTCGCGGCGGGCGATGATCTCTTTCATCAGTTTCATGTCCTTAATACGCTGCTTGGCAGCATCCACGGATTCCTCCACCAGCCTGTTGCGCCGATGCGGAGCATGGCATTCTCGTCCATAAGTTTCTTGATGATGACGCCCGTCCTCTACAACAATGCAGCGGTCTCCTCCGCCAGCTTCGCCCTTCCCGCGATCTTCGCCCTCAGCAGGTTGCGCTCGCCCCGGAGCTACGCATTGCCCTCCCCTAGTTGCCAGATGATGCCGGTAGCCCTGTCCTGCAACCTCGCCCAGCCGGAGATCTGATCCATCTGGCTATGGACCATCGCACGCATGCGCCTGTAAGAGTCCTCGCCTGCCCGCGAGAAATTTTCCCAGGCTGTCGCGGCGCGGCAGGACCTCCGTGCTGCTTCGGCGGCGCGGCGGGACATCTCTGCTGCTTCCTCGGCGTGGCCGGACCAGTCTGCTACATCGACGGCGCGGCGGGACCTCTGTGCTGCTTCGGCGGCGCGGCGGGACCTCTGTGCTGCTACTACTGCGCGGCTGGACATGTCGGCTACTTTTGCGGCGAGGCGGGACATCTCTCGTGCTTCCTCTTCCATGCTCACCTCTCCCTGGTGGAAATCTCTCGACCCAGAACTCATGCTGGCCATGGCTTGATTGACTTGATTGTTTTTTGTGGATGAGGAGTTGAGGAGGAATGTGCAGTCATCTTAGCATAGTAGTATTTATAACCGAGTACTACTAGTACGCTCCTAAGTGGGAAACCGTTTAGGTTGTGATCGGTGTGAACAGGTTTGCAATAAAATATAGTGTGATAGTAGTAGTAATTTGGAATGTGACGAGACGCGCTCAAAATTTATTGATGGTTCTAGTTTCGAAGTGCGGCACTATTCCCGAATGGCGTAACGTCGGCACGTTTTCTCGGCCATGGTGTATCATATGCCATGGTACTAGTTCTTTTTCTACTACTGTGTACGTGCAAAAACTGGCACCGTCGTATACATATCTTACGCTTGGCATTCGACAGGAATAGCCTCGTGGCGAGCTATAGACTAGTCTTTTTTCAGACGCATTACACCTATCTCTCGGGACTTCTCACACGCACCATCACTGCTCCCTAGGTCGATGCCACCCACATACACTTGTACTCTGAGAAGAGGTGCACGCACGTACTCGTCCTCTCTCACACACACATCTGTAGCTATGAATTGTAGTGTTCTCAACCATCCGATTGGCTCTATCATAGGTTTCACGTTGCTCCTTGGCCTTGAGATTGAGAAGTTTAAAATGCGGAGGCTAAGATGGAGGCGCGAGGTTTTGGTTAATGTGCCGGCCGCACACGGCACCAACACGACACGAGCTTCGTCTGCCTGGTGCGCATGCAGTCAGGTGTGTTGTCCAAGTATAGACACAACCAGGCCCTCGTTGGTATCCGGGCCTCGACTTTGGCTGGTCATAGTGGAGAGTAGCATAGACTAGTTACTAGTCTATGTTACTAGTACCTTCGTAGTGGGTAGTGTCATATAGTATATGCATAATTTGGCGACGAGCGCTCTCTATATGTACCACCTTTTTTCTTTAATTACATCTTGTTAGTTTTGCTCCATGGCGCAATCCATCGATACTACTAATGTACAAATGTATACATTTTTTAAAAGGCTAGAGGGCGGGGCAGTCTAGCTTGGTCCTTTTCACGAGAGGCAAGGGCCTTTGTGATTTGACGGCTCATTACTGCTGGAAGGCGGGGCCTTGTGATTTGACTGCTCGTATAAATATGCCGACGACCTGAGGAGGAGCAAAGAACTGTGCGGTATACTCAAGTTTTCCACTGGAGTACGACGGAGGAGCACGAAACATGGCAGCCCAGTGCCATATCCTCTACTCTCTACTCTTATTATATATTACTAGCAAGAGGCATTGTTCTATTGGTGATAAAGAAGGATCTAATTTGCTAGTCATCTCATTTTTAGCATTGTTCTATTCATGCCTCGCAGAGAAGGTGACACGTGCGGCGAAACACCCAAAGCAAAATTAGAAACACAGGAGCAAAAGAAGGAGGATTATCACCCCCAAAAAAAGGAAGACGCACACACAAGTTTGGGGCGCTGCTCTCACTACATGAAGGGTTGGTGGCCGCGGAGTCGTAACTGCTTCTTCATCGCCTCCACGACCTCCATCTCCTTGCGCGTCTCCTCCGCCATCTTCATCATTGTGTCCATGATGCGGGATTTCTCGACGCGAGCCTTCATCATCTGTTCCACAACCGCATTACGTACCTTCACAGCAGCCGGGTGCTCGATGCGGAGCTTCGCCAACTCCTCCTTCTGTTCCATGACGAGGGCCTGCAACATCTTCATCGAGGAACTACTATTCTCATGCAGCTTCTTCCAGCCGGTGTTCTCCTCCTTCAGCAGGTCAAGCTCATGGCAGAGCTTCGCGTTATCCTCCTGAAGTTGCTGGATTTCGCCGGTCGCCTTCTTCTTTAGCAGCATCACCAAGTCGGCGGTCAACTCCCCCTGCTCATTGAGCTCAACGGGCATGTCGTCGAGGCTCTCCTTCAGCAGCTCCACCAAGCCGTGGATGAACTCCTTCTGCTTATTGAGGTGCTTATTGAGCTGATCGGGCATGCCGTCGAGGGATGACGACTCCAGCGCCGCCAGCTCGGCATGTTCGCCTCCGCGTCTAGGGCGCTCCTGGGAGCCATCGCCCGCCCGTGAGAGACCTTTCGAGGTCTCTGCGTGGCGGCGAGCCCTCTCTTTTTTTCCGCAGCCTTGGTTGCCGCTCCCTTGTTACGAGTAGTTCTCGACCTAGAGCTCTGCACACCAGCCATGGCAAGGACGGACGAAGAAGCAGGACTTATGAGGAGGAAGGTAGAGTAATTTTCGGTTAGGTAGTTCCCCCTTTTTATAGCCTAAGTACTAGCACTAGTACTAAAACCTGCATAGTGGGAGCACGTTCAGGTTTGGTACGTACTAGTAGGTGTGAGTAGGCTTGCACTTAATTGTAGCACTAGTACTTTCGAATGTGATGGGAACAAGGTAAAGATTAATTGATGGTTTTTGGTTTCGAGGCCCGAAACGGCTCCCGATGAGTTTAGTGGAACATAAATTTCAAGTAGACTGCACTGCTCAGATGCGTAAATATTATGTTACTGTAAAAATTGGCACAAAATACAAAGGAGACCAATGGAAGTACCACTAGCAACCCATGATTTAACTACTCGCATGCGCGCAGTGGAGTAGTAATGTCTTTCTTCCGCCCTCACGTCCACTCAATTTGCATGCGCTGTATTAATTGACCATCAATGAAGTGAAGGACTTTACACGCGTCAAATTATCACATGGGGTGGATCTTGGTACAAAACTGCGTCCGCCCGTGTACCCGCGTGTGCGTGCGAGGGAATGAGTGCGTGCGTGGCGTGCGTGCACATCTTCGCTTCGTGCATGTACCGCCAGTGCGGCTCAGGGAGGACGAGTACATTCTTCTGGAACCAGCAGCACGTCACTGTGAGCAATCCACACAAGGATGTCGCGACAACGCCTCCACATGTTCCACGTGCCCATGTGGCTTCATGAACTGTAAGAGAGACACTGTGTAGCATGCAATTGTGTTTTGCACATACTCGAAGTACTAGTAAGGTACACGTGCATTGCACGCGTCAGATTTTGCAACCAAATTACGAATAAATACCACACTATAGCATGTAAGCTCTGAGTCATATATGCCTGATGTAGACCTTCATTTAATTCTTATAGTTCATCTCATTCAAAATAAATTAGTTTTTATAAAAAAACCTAGGGCCTCTTTGATTCGTAGGATTTCCAAAACGCGGGAATAGGAAGAACATGGGATTAGAGTGGAATGTCGTCTTGAATCCTACAGGATGGTACGAGTGTTTGATTGTGCATAGAAAAAACGTAGAATTCTTTCAAAGAGGTTTGAGTGGATGGGATGTTTCCTATGAAATCTAGTGCAAATGAATCATATGGAAAAATTCCTATGGTTTACAATCCTACGAATCAAACAACCAAGATAGGAAAAATTCCTAAGGATTAGAATCCTCCAAAATTCCTTCGAGAATCCTTTGAATCAAAGAAGCCCTTAATCTATTTTATGATTCATGGAATTGTGCGTTGTAAAGCATAAAGTAAAAACAAATAATGGCAATTCAACTAGAAAAAAAGTTTGGGAAGTTATGATATGGAAGATTCTAGAACAAAGGAGAACCACTGTTGTTTTGAGATTTGTGCATTATGCTTAAGTTCAACCATGTAGTCTGCTAGATTGTACATGTGGCAAAATCCGGTGGGGGCTAGAAGATGGTGCGAGGGGCCGAGTGGAGAGAGACTATGAAGGAGTGCACAACTGCGAGATTGATATTTAGATAGAAGGGGCGAGAACGTGCGTTGTTGCGCGCAGTGGCGGAGCCATGAAAAATGTCCCATGAGCTAGGGGGCCAAGCATTGCTAATCCTTTACGAGGAGGGCCAATTCATCAACTTAAACCATTTTTACTAGCAATTGTCTAATGATCACATTCATATTAGCCTCGATATATAGTGATGTTAGGGGGGGCAGGGCCCTTGCTGCCCCCTGTCTTCGCCATTGTGCGCGCGTCTAAGAGATGAAGCGGAAGGCATGGATGATGAGAGGGGGCGTTGGATATATAATTAATGTGGGTGTATTAGCTATATATGTAATCCTATATAGAGAGGTATAGATTGATCGATGTGGACGTGGGAAAGAGGGTGAGACCTCACTAGATATATAGATTGATCGGTTTATGTGGAAAACTATGAAAGACCTAGCTATATACACACACACATAGAACATCGATCGTTGCGCATGCACGTGAGAGATAAAGAATTCCTGATATGATGGAGAGGGGGATGTGTGTGTGTGTGTGCCTTCATGGGAGAACGACCTGAAGAAAAAGATCGCATGTGTGCGATGGATAATGCCGACTGGTAGTGTGTGTGCATGCATGCACGAGAGAAAGTTAGTGGTACAATTATAAAGAGAAGACCAATGTGTGGGTGTAAAAGACTAGGTGAGGTCATAATCAATGTAAAGTTGAATTCAAATATTTGAATAAGAGATCATGATGTGTAAAAGATCGCATGCATGAATATAACGGAGATCTACGCGGTGTGGTTTGGAAATGAGCATGTTGTAATGTATACACATTGAACAAGGTCAGACTAGTTTGAATTTGAGATACCGATGGCAGACATCGTTTGGCCACATTGCATCCGTGCATGGACACACTATTCTAATTGGAGACGATGGGTGGCTTTCGCATCACATATCTATATCTATACCCCTATATATATATTATATTTTATATTTTTTATATAGTGTGCGGATAACTTTAACTTTGAAAGATGGTCGTTGGATGAGGCCAATCCATTGGTGCAGAGTTGGCAAATTTGAGCACTACTGGCCGTTGGATATCATCTAGATTCCACCAGATTTTGCCACATGTACAATCTAGAAGACTCTATGGTTGAACTTAAGCATAATGCACAAACCTCAAAACACAAGCACTTCTTCTTTGTTCTAGAATCTTCCATATCAGAATTGCCCAAATGTTTTTCTGCATGATTTGTTTTTACTTTATGCCTTATAAAAACATCTACATCATGCATATATGACTCAAAGCTTACATGCTATAATGTGGTATTTATTCATAATTTGGTTGCCAAATCTCATGCGTGCAATGCACGTGTACCTTACTAGTCTAAATGGTGTCTGTGTGTGTGTTTTGCGTGTTAAACACATTGTACGTAGTATATCATACTAGTCTAAATTGTCTTTTTTTCTTTTGGGTACACGTTAAGCTTGTTCTGCCGAAATTTCAAGCCGCGCCTTGTTATGCCGAAATTTCAAGCTAGCGTCTCTGTCTATCGTGCTGCGAAACTCCCGCCTCTTCAACCCGCACCTTGTTAGCCCGAAATATTTAAGATATATCTTTGTCTCGTTGTGCTCCGACAACTCCCTCCATCTCAACCCGTGCCTTGCTATTCCAAAATTACAACGTGCGCGAAAACTCCCACCTCCTGTGAAATCCCGACACGCAAAATGCCCGTGATACCCCTGAACCGAAAGAACCGCCTCAAATCGGTGGGGGTACTTTCGTAACTTACCCCACATTTCGGACAAGCGCGTCCCTAAGCGATGGTTCCCTAATCCCATCCCATCCTCCCACCCATTCGTACACCGAGGCCGGGAAAACCCGCGAAGCCCCACACCCTCCTCCGTCCGCCACCCAGCCGGAGCCTCTTCCCCGACGACGTCGTCCACAGCAACACCTCAACGTCCCTCATCCACCGTACCGGATGAGGATCCGTCGTTGATCTGGCCGTCCCGCCGGTTCAGCCACCCCGTCCTCCACCTCCAATGAGCTGCCCCGATGTTCCCCTCTTCTTTCGCGCCACCTCCATTCCCACACCGCCGTCTTCACCTACACCACCGGAAGAGCATCAGCATCACTGTTTCCTTGGAAGAAGCGACGGCCTAATCGGCACCACCAAAGAGGTTGTACACTAATCGCCGCATTTTCTTCAGCGGACCGATGGTGGGGAGTGTTTTCGGGGCGGGCGGGGCGGCGCACCGCCGGCCGCGGGCGGCGGGGGGCGGCTTTTTGGCCGGTGGTGTCTAGCGGCTCAGGGGGTGGAGGTTGAAGATGAACCGCAGGCCCTTGATTTCGTATCCAACGGCTGCAAAATCGACTGACGTGTAGCCTCACCTCTAGTGCGTTCAATTTCGATAGTAAAATTCAGTTCCGACAGCAAAATTCAGTTTCGACAGTTAAGTTCAGTCTCGACAGTTAAATTCAGTTTCGATAGTTAAGTTTAGAGATGAGCGGCTGATGTATACATCTAGCACTTTGTGGTTATGTATTTTACGTCATCTATTGGAGATGCTATTAGAATTCAACTCAGGTTAACATTGTCTCTCTTGTCCTGCTTCAGCCTCGGCGTCGTACAACTCACCGGAGCTGCTCCAACGACGAAACCCTCCATCACAGTGGAGCAGTACCTCGGGCTCCATCTCCAGACGCCTAAGATCTTCTTCCCCTCCTCCGATAGCCAATTCAGCTGGATCATCCTCACCGGCCAACCCAATCACGCTGAGATCGACATGGCTTCGCCAAAGAGGTTGTACACTTGTTGCATATCTTTTTTACTCTACATGTTATATATATTGTCCACTGAGCACACGGAGTAACGGGAAATACGATTAGTTTATCCTACTATATGACAAGCAGTGAGGTACCAGGCAACTTAGCTATTCGTGATGGACTCTCTTGAACGCCATCATTATTTATCTCTGCGCGTTTGAGCTGTGCATTTGTCGATGGACGTGGGAGTTCAGCTAGTAGGGCAGTGGCCTGGGTCCAAAGTAATAGAAGTAGCACAAAAACATTTTTTTAGTGTAGGCTTTTCCTTGCTCAAGCCTGCCTACTGGAATCGCCAGTGCTTGAAAGGAAAAGTGAATGAAAAACATAGGAATTGGAAAGTTTTGTATGGTACTACTTTTCATGAATTTGGTGTAAAGGAATGGAGCAAAGGAAAACTGTAGGATTTGTTCCTTTAGTGTCTCCTTGAAAGAAAAACTGTAGGAATTTTAATTTCCACTTGTCCTCCTTTTCAAATTCCTATTCATGAAGCACAAGACTAAGAGATAGTAGCATAATAGCATTATAACCGTACATTTTCTTGTGGTTTGACTTAATCTCACCATGCTTCTTTGCGTCCTGTGATCTTCCAATTCTTGTGAACCAAACACCCAGATTGGCAGAAATCCTATGTTTTTAAATTCTCTGTTTTGCACGTGCATTCCTATCCTATTCCTGTCTATTTCCTATCCCTGCATTGTTAGAATCCTCAAATTCAGACAAGCCCTTACACAATTACTTCTATTATAGATATGTGTCAAAGAAAACCTTGTGTGGTTTGTCCTGCTCCTACGGCACTGTGTTCCACCCCAGCTTAGCTGCTCCAACGACGGAAGGGTTCACCACAGCAGGGATCCACTCTCCAGACTGTCTTTCGCCGCCTCAGATCTTCTTCCCCGCCGCCGGCAGCCACGACAACTGCATTACCATCATCAACTGAGCAGATGACCTTGAGGACTACACGCAAGAGAGGTCACACTCTTTCGTGTCTGCTTACGTTATGCATCACTTAATATGATGACATGCTACTTTATCGTCGTGTTCACCTATTAGACTCCGAGTCAGGTCCAAACTTATGCTGAAACTTGAGTTTTTAAATGGTTATGGGGTACATATTGGGGCAGCAATCAGTACTATCTGTCTACTATCTGGTTAATCTCGGGTGTCTACTATGAGTTTCATGTTGGGTGCAAACAAACATTAAAGGAGCCATTATCTGTATTTTTTAACTAAATCTATTATCTGCCTGCTATCATTGGTTTTGGGTCTATCCACAGTTTGCTACCATCACTCTGGATTTGTGCATGCACTCCGTACATAATCTCACTATGTTTTATTCCTATGCATGTCCGTTATTGTACACAATGGAACTGAACATGTAGAGCAAAAGAGACGAGCCTTGCGTGGCAATAAAATTTCATGCAGACATCGCTCCATGGTGGGCGCAAAGGCAGCCCCCCCTCCACCCATTTCGGATCGTAATCAAGAGGAAGATAATTGTTCCGAGGGGGATTCAGAAGCAGAAGACCACTCCTATTTACCCCATGAGGTCTTTGCTCTAACTTGGCATGCTGATGTTGGTTATATCATGAATATGGTGCCTTGCATTGCTTACCTTATACATCAAATATGTCAACTGCTTAGTTTAGACATGCTTTGTGTGAATGCCATCTGTTTACTTTATTCATCGTTTATGTGAATTATGCAATGCCATCTTGTTTAGCCAGGCATCATATATATGAATTTTGCAATGACATCCTGCTTAGCCAGTCATCTTATATGTGAATTATATCAGGCCATCCTTTTTTTCCATTACGTATTACATTTGTCAACAATGTTAGTACATTCAACTACTCTTCGTGTGCATCAGCCATTTGACACGGTGATGGAAAATTCTGGAGTGAAAACAAGGTCTTCAGAGCAGACTATGCTATCTGATGAAGCGCATATCTCGCTGGTTACAGATAGCTCCTCAGAGGAGGATTCAGAGACAGATGACCAGTCCTTCCCCCCCCCCCCCCGAGGTGTATGCTCTAATTAACTTGGCAGGGTTATGTTGCTCATATCGTGCGTATGGTGTCTTGCATTGCGATGTCATTTGATTAGTTTAGACATGCTTTGTGTGAATGCCACCTGTTTAGTGTCTAATTACCATATATGTGAATTATGCATTGCCATCTTGTTGCAAGACATTATATATGTGAATTATGCAATGCTATCTTGTTGGAAAGGCATTATATATGTGAATTATGCAATGCCATGCTGTTGAGCCAATCATCATGTATGTGAATTATATCATGCTATCTTTTCTTGTATTACGTGTTCCATTTGTCGGCAACGTTTGTATATTCAACTACTCTTCCTGTGCATCAGCCATTTGAAGCGGTGATGGAAGTATCTGGAGTGAAAACAAGGTATTCAGAGCAGACAATGCTACCTGCTGAAGCAGACATCTTGCTGGATATAGAGAGCTCCTCAGAGGAGGATTCAGAGACTGATGACCAGTCCTATTTCCCCCCTGAGGTCTATGCTCAAACTTGGCAGGGTTATATTACCCATGTCATGCATGTTGTCTTGCATTGCTTAGTTTTTACATCATATATGGATTACCATCTGCTTACTTTCTTACTATATAAATCATATATTTGAATTATATCATGCCATCATGTTTACATACACAACATCTATCTGAATTATGGCATGGCAACCCATTTAATAAAGACAACATATAGTTATATCATCTCATCCTGTTTAGTGTTTACAGTCATCAAATTTTCAATTATGTCATTCTATCCGGGAATTATATCATGCTATCATGTTTCCATAGGCGGCATGTATGTGAATTATGGCATGCCAACCTATTTAATAAACACATTATATAGTTATATCATGTCATCCTGTTTACATAGTCATCATATTTTGAACTATGTCTTTCCATCTTTTTTAATTAGCCATCATAATGTGAAATTGTATCATGCTATCTTGTTTAGTTAGCCATCATATATGTGAAATTGTGTCATGCTATCCTGTTCGGTTAGACAACATAATTGTGAATTATTTCATGCCCTCTTTTATTCCCCACTATCCATTGCACCTGTCTATCATACAATGTCTGTACATTCAATTACTTTTCTTGTTTATCAGCCATTTGAATTGGAGAGTGTGATGGCAGTATCTAAGGGAGTAACAACACGGTCTTCAGAAAAGATAGTGCTACCAGTTGATGCAGATAGAACCACGGTTGTACTTGCCCAAGAACCAGCCCCATCACACATAACCCAGACTCTCGCAGATTGTACCCCTAACCAGTTCGACAGAGAACCAGCTACACCCCTTCTAACCCCAACCCCAGCAGATAGTAACCCAGTTCCAGTTGACACAACACCGTCTCCACCCCAGAGCACCCAAACATGAGCAGTTAGTAAGGGAACTGCAGTGCCCAAAGCACGAGAACCACCACTCCGAATCCCAACTCAACGCTTAAAGGAGAACAAGAATTGTTCTCAGGTCAAGTTCTGTAGCTATGGTTCATACTCCTTTGCTCTTGCATCACTATATTTACTCAGACCAACTATTTCAAATTTGAAGGACGGAATTGAAACTCCAATGGCGCAACAGGTATGTTTTAAACTTGTTTCTTTAACTGGTTTGTTGTTGTAACTTGCTCTATATTGATTTTAGTTTCAATTGAATAAAAAGTTATGTTCTCATGTCATGCACATTACAAGTGTCTCTATAGTTTCCCACACTTATATTATATCTATCCTGCTTTGTCTTGAACAAATATTATTTGAACTGTGTCTCTATCTTGATTTGGCATCAAAAAACTAGAATTATATAGACCATAAAGTGACCATGGTACATAGATATATGTTTGTTTCATGTTGTTATCCTGTGCACTTTACTACTGAACTGATTTACCAAAATGAGTTTCATATACAACATCGTAAACATGTGATGTGTCTGCTTGTTTCTCTTTTAGAATGCGGACAAAATATTGGAGAACAGTACCCCGTTATGCAATGGTGAAGGAAGTAATGCAGATAAGGTTCAAGATAGTGAGACATCCCTGTTGGTCTCCAAGAAAGCTGATAAAAACTACCTTGACGACAGTGAGAGAACCCAGAAGTCCTGTCTTGATGTAGTGTTCGAGTTACTGGCCACTACTGCTGGCACAAGCTCTTCGAACTCGCTGCCTAAATCAGTTCGTCTTCTTGAGTCTCAGCTTCAAGTTGAAAGACATCGATCAGATGTGTTGCGACAGGAAGCTGAAGGACTGAGAAAGTCCCTGCAGAATTCAGATGCATACTTTCTGGTGCAACAGCAAGCGCTGGAGGATTTAAGCGCCAAACAAGACAAAGTTAATAAGCTTGCTAAGCATCTTGCCAGCATTATGGGTACCCAGGATATTGTTTCTTGAGATCTTCTGAAGTGGTTTCAGTTCTGGACATGTTTTGCTGCGGCGTTTATTTGCACTGGTCGCCAACTTTGACAACTAGTGTATATGATATGCTGCTTTGTTCCCTATATTTGCACTGGTGGCGAACTTTGATGCCCAGTGGATGTAATATGTGTAATAGCCATGATAGCCTAGCATAAGTTGCTTGCTTATTTATTTCCTTGTTGTCTTGTTTATTTGTTTGCTTGCAGTCAGTGCTCTTCTTTTTTCGCGGTTTGCTAGTGGCCGTAATAACCTTTTTTTAAACTAGGCCACAATAACCATGGGCTACATATTTACTGTAGTGACACTGGGCCTTCTACGGGCCGTAGAAACAATGGGCCTTCTACAGGGTGTAGAAACAACGGGCCTTCTATGGGCTGTATCATCAATGGGCCTTCTACGGGCCGTATTATCAATGGGCCTTCTACGGGCCGTATGATCGATTGCCCAAACATGGGCGAATAACATACCGCTTTATGGCCGTAAAATGCTTGCTAAGTATGATGTTAACCATAGAATTGCATCACCCTATCATCCTCAGTCTAGTGGTCAAGTTGAACTTAGCAATAGAGAAATAAAGTTAATTTTGCAAAAGACTATCAATAGGTCCAGGAAGAATTGGTCTAAGAAATTAGATGATGCACTTTGGGCTTATAGAAACGCATATAAAAATCCTATGGGTATGTCTCCTTATAAAATGGTTTATGGAAAAGCTTGTTATTTGCCTCTTGAGTTAGAACATAAAGCATATTGGGCAGTTAAAGAACTCAATTATGATTTCAAACTTGCTGGTGAAAAGAGGTTATTTGATATTAGCTCATTAGATGAATGCAGAACCCAAGCTTATGAAAATGCAAAGTTATTCAAAGAAAAAGTTAAGAGATGGCATGACAAAAGAATCCAAAGGCGTCATAAAGTCGGAGAATATGTTCTTTTGTACAACTCTCGTTCTAGATTTTTTGCAGTGAAGCTCCTCTCGAAATGGGAAGGCCCATATGTCATCGAGGAGGTTTACCGGTCTGGTGCCATCAAAATAAATAATTCCGAAGGTACTAACCCGAAGGTTGTCAATGGGCAACGAATAAAGCATTATATCTCAGGTACGCCAATTAACGTTGAAAGTAATATTATCCAAACTTTAACACCGGAAGAACACATAAAAGAGTCCTTCCGGAACACTCCAAAATCGTGGAAATAAGGAGGTACGTGATAGGTAAGTAAACGGACTCCGAAAAATCCGCAAAAATATTTTTTGTCAGTTTTGGAATATTTTAAAATTTTGGAAATAAAGAAACTACCAGGAAGCGTCCCCTGGTGGGCACAAGACACCAGGGTGCGCCAGGCAGCCTGGCGCGCCCAGGTGGGTTGTGCCCACCTGAGACACCTTCCGTACTCCGTTTTTCTTCCATGTACTTGTCCTCCAAGATAAAAAAATCTATATATACTTCCCGAACCTGTTAACCACTGTATCGCGGAAGAAATCCTCTGTTCTATTTTCTTGCTATTTTCTGCTCAGATATGAAAATATGTCCTCCCAAGACTCTGACGGAGAGAGTTATGTCTCACATCTCATTGCTGACCCAAAGATCTATGGGGACCTATCTCCTTATGGTCGAACTACTGATGACGAGGAGGATGCTCACTTGATGAGGATCGATGATTCAAGCTCGGAGGAGGATGTCCCTGTACCTCAACCAGGGGATATGCACGTGAATTTCAAGAAGTCCAGTCTTGTCGGTGTACAAAAGTATGGGCCTTTTTTGTACCCCTTTACTTGTGCATGGGTAGTTGTAGCCATACCTGCGGCCACGCTTGACGAAGCAGGAGGAAGCAAAGGTACGAGACAACCAATGGCAGTGCCCGAGCCAGAGGCATGAAGAGCCAAGGGACAAGGTGGATTTCCCCCGGCAACATCCTTGCCGGGGATGGTCTACGCAGCCCCAGCAAGAGCCTTGCCGGGGCAACTTGCCCAACACCAGCAAGGCCACCACCCTTGAGCCTGAGATTTCTGACACCATCGACAACGTCAAGACCAAGGCTCGGGAGCGCCGGCATGGTGGAATGCAGATCTTTGTGAAGACCAAAGGCCTGCAAGTCTGATAAGAATCAGAAGACAAGGACCCCCAGCAAGATCCTTGCCGGGGACGACCGAAGACCCCCGGCAAGATCCTTGCCGAGGACGGCCACGAGACCCCGGCAAGACCCTTGCCGGGGGCATCTGCGGGGCCGAGGCCAGGCCCGCACTTGCCAGAGTTTCGCTGCCCCGCGCCCGTTCCAACGTGGCGGCCAGCCCGCCAACTAGGCGAACACCTGCGTGGCAGCATGCGGCTTCTAGACCAACTAGCCAAGCACCTGCGTGGAGGCATGCAGATCTTCGTGAAGACTGTCATCGCACCAGCACAGCAGCCAACCAGCCAGCATGGCGCTGCATGCCTCGTCAGCTTGGACGCGCGTCGAAGCAAGGTGAGGCGGCGACAGACAGGACGAGCCTTGTTGCCGTCCCCGATAAAGCAAGAGGACACATAGGCGGCACATTAAATGCGTTTGTCCTATGATGTCAGGAGATAAACTTGTACAATGTAGACACTTTCCACCTCCTGTGTGCCACTATGGCAACCCCTTTGACATATAAAAGGAGGCCCGAGGCGTACTGAGGAAGGATTCAGACTTTTTGGACTAGGTATGCACCGCAGCTAGTTCAAGAACTCAAGAACACCAAATACACACAAAAGCAGGACTAGGGTATTATGCATCGTTTGCGGCCCGAACCTGGGTAAAAATCCCTTCATGCTGATCTTTTAGACCTGCTCTTTGCGCAGCCCCACGCCCCGCCAACAGTAGTAGGGATTCCCTGTGATCCCATAGGTGTCGTTTCCCCGACAAGTCTCCCTAAAAGGGCTAACCGATCTATTCCTCTTCGTTTTAGGCAGAAAAGCAAAGGGGATTTATGTGACAAGATCTTGAAGCTAGAGTTGGAGGTCGATGATTTAAAGGAGGAGATTGCTCTCCTCCACTACAATATGAAAAAGTTAAAGGCACAATTATCACCACCACCATCTTCTTCACCACCAAAGGAGAATTGAGTGTCGGGTATGGGCACTCCCCTTGGCTTCCGCCAAGCTTGGGGGAGGTGCCCCGGTATCGTATCATCCTACTATCTTTTTTCTTTTACTTATCTTAGTTCGATCTTTTTGCTTTAGATGAAATAAAGTTTAGTTGGATCCTTTCTTCTTTGAGAGTTTGCTTAGTGATCTATCATTGTAATCGGGTGCAAGTTATATAATAAAGTTTAGTTTGAGTTTTGCTTTCTTTACTTTCATGTTGCAAATAAATAAAATAAATAAGAAAGAAAAAAATAAATAAAAGAAAGGAAATGAATCAACAAAATCATATACTAGTCCTATGGTAGGTGATGGCACCACATAAGGAAAAGTATAAGGAGGAAATTTTATTAGAGATTGACAAACATAGCATTAGTCAATAATGCAACTCATGAAAGAATTAATAAGGGAAGAGAAGATTCACATATAAATATACTATCCTAGAAATCTTTCGTGATTGTGAACCCTCATCAAAATATTATATGCCAAAATTGTTGACGTTGGACAAGGAAGACAACTTAATGGTTTATGTTTGTTTATATTCACATAGAAGTCATATTGTCATAGATCCTTTAACATGTGATGCTTGGCCCTATCTTTTCTAGCCAAAAATTCCGCACTAAGTAGAGATACTACTTGTGCATCCAAAACCCTTAAACCCAAATCTTTTTCAACTGCCCACCATACCTACCTAGGGATTGAGCAAGATCCCTCAAGTAAGTTGTCATCGGTGCAAAAAGGCAATAAAAATTGCTTCTAAATATGTGAGATCATTTAGTGTAAGAGAAAATTGAGCATTGTACGAACATGGATGACAAAGAATAAAAGCGACAGACTGCATAATAAAGGTTGTCATCTTAAGGAGCAATAAAACGTGACGTTCTCTTACACTAAGGGATTGAGCATGCAAACAAATAAGCGCATGGCAACCTCTGCTTCCCTCTATGAAGGGCCTATCTTTTACTTTTATGTATTTACTTTTATGCAAAGAGTCAAAGTTTTCCTTCTATTCCTTTTTATTTTCTCTTTTGGCAAGCATCATGTGGTGAGGAAAGATCTAGGCACATATGTCCAGTTGAATATAGATAGCGTGAGTTATTATTGTTGACATCACCCTTGAGGTGAGTATGTTGGGAGGTGAAACTATAAGCCCCTATCTTCCTATGTGTCCGGTCGAAATGTTTTGCTCATGGGTACGAGGTGAGTGTTACCAATCATAGAAGACTATATGATGGTTGAGTATGTGGACTTTCTTAAAAGGCTCCGATACGTGACTCTTCCTGAAAAGATGATGAATTGTAGTTGCAAAGTTGACTGAGAACATAGTTTGTTGGTTTCTAATAGAGTTTCTGCTTCATACTTCGATTATGTGATGAACTGTTACTTATTCATGGGAAGTATATGATGCAAGTTCAATGATAAAAGTCCTATGTTTAATTGTGTTGCTGTTATAATAATCAACATGATGCTTCTATGTCCGTATTTTTGTTTTTATCGACACCTCTCTCTCAAAGCATGTGGACATGTTTTTCGATTTTGGTTTTCGCTTGAGGACAAGCGAGGTCTAAGCTCGGGGGAGTTGATACGTCCATTTTCCATCATGTTTTCTTACTGTTATTTATAATGTTTTTATCCATAATAATGCTTTTTGGAGTAATTCTAATGCCTTTTCTCTCATAATTTGCAAGGTACACACAAAGAGGGAGAATCCCGGCAGCTGGAAATCTGGACCTGAAAAAGCTACATCAAGCTACATATTCTGCACAACTCCAAATGAGCTGAAACTTGACGGAGATTTTTTATGGAATATATAAGAAATATTGGAGCCAATAACTACTAGAGGGGGCCACTAGGTGGGCACAACCCACCTGGGCGTGCCAGGCCCCCCAGGCACGCCCTCGTGGGTTGTGGCCTCCTCGGCCCACCTCTGGTGCCCATCTTCTGGTATATAAGTCATTTTGACCTAGAAAAAATAAGGAGAAGGCTTTTGGGACGGAACGCTGCCGTCTCGAGGCGGAACTTGGGCAGGAGCACTTTTGCGCTTCGGCGGAGCAATTCCGTCGGGGGAACTTCCCTCTCGGAGGGGGAAATCATCATCATCATCATCACCAAAAACTCTCTCATCTTGGGGAGGGCAATCTCCATCGACAGCTTTGACAGCACCATCTCATCTCAAACCCTAGTTCATCTCTTGTATTCAGTCTTGTTACCGGAACTATAGATTGGTGCCTGTGGGTGACTAGTAGTGTTGATTACATCTTGTAGTTGATTACTATATGGTTTATTTGGTGGAAGATTATATGTTCAGATCCATTATGCTATTCAATACCCCTCTGATCATGAGCATTTTTATCATTTGTGAGTAGTTACTTTTGTTCCTGAGTTCACGGGAGAAGTCATGTTGCAAGTAATCATGTGAACTTGATATGTGTTCGATATTTTGATAGTATGTATGTTGTGATTCCCTTAGTGGTGTCATGTGAACATCGACTACATGAAACTTCACCATATTTGGGCCTAAGGGAATGCATTGTGGAGTAGCAATTAGATGGTGGGTTGTGAGAGTGACAGAAACTTAAACCCCAGTTTATGCGCTATTCTGTAAGGGACCGATTGGATCCCAGAGTTTAATGCTATGGTTAGAATTTATTCTTAATACTTTTCTCATAGTTGCGGATGATTGCGGGAGGGTTAATCATAAGTAGGAGGTTTGTTCAAGTAAGAACAGCACCTAAGCACTGGTCCACCCACATATCAAATTATCAAAGTAGCGAACACAAATCAAACCAACATGATGAAAGTGACTAGATGAAATTCCTGTGTACCCTCAAGAACGCTTTGCTTATCATAAGAGACCATTTTGGCCTGTCCTTTGCCTCAAAAGATTGGTCTACCTTGCTGCACTTTGGTTACTATTATCGTTACTTGCTCGTTACAAATTATCTTGCTATCAAACTACTCGCTACTTACAGTTTCAACACTTGTAGACATTACCTTACTGAAAACTACTTGTCATTTCCTTCTGCTCCTCGTTGGGTTTGACACTCTTACTTATCGAAAAGAGCTACAATTGATCCCCTATACTTGTGGGTCATCAGGCTCGATCTACCGTGGCCGGTCCCCCCGTCCGCCCGCCGCCGTGCCCCTGCGCCGGTTCAAGGACTTCCCCGTCCTCCCTCGGACCCGGCAACCGACGAGGTCCTACCTCGGGGTCCGGCAGCGGCGGTGGGAGACGTGAGTCGCTGAGATTACAGATCGGGAGACCCACACCCGCCGGTGGCTCAGTAGCTTCCACAAGGCCGAGCTCGCGGCCATGGAGTACAACCGCTGGCAGGTCCGCTACCACGGCGCAGCGGCTAAGCTCAATTTCCCCTTCGGCACACGTCCGGTCGACCTCGTTCCACCGGAGCCAGGGGTGGTGAGCTCGGCTATGGAGCGGGAGGACCGCGAGGCGTGGGAGTGCCTCGAGGCCGAGGCCGCCGATGAGGCCTACATGCAAGAGCTCCGCCGGTAGCATCCGGAGCTCGTGGAGGCGGAGGGGGCAATCTTTGCCGGTGCGGAGGGCGGCGAGGTTCGCACTCTCCTCCGATGACGAGGTCGAAGGCCGCCAGGACAGCGGCACGGAGGGCGGCGAGGTTATCGCTCCCTGCTCCGATGACGAGGTCGAAGGCGGCGGCGACGACGGCACGGAGGGCATCGAGGTGGGCCCCGAGGACGAGGAGATCGACTTCGACGAGTGGAGGAGTGCCTTCCCCAACGACCCCGACGACGGCACCGGCCCGGACCCAGCTCGCGGGACACCGTACATGACGAGGAAGGATTGGCTCGACCTCTACTTCGACCGAAAGTAGTTTAGCTTAGTTTAAATTTATGTTTTATGTTCGGTTATGCAAAACTATCTATGTTTATGTTTGAATGCATGCTACTTTCGGTTGAACCTGCTTTGAACTTGATCAAATTGAAGCTTACAACGTTATGTTTAGGGGATCGACTAGAAAAGGCCAAAAATTGCTGGCGTATATATATATATATATATCCACTAAGGGTTTTAGTCCTTTAACTTTTAAAGGATCGGCTAGAGATGGCCTTATGACTTGTTTATTTCAGTTCTTCACAATGTGATACTCTATATGTGCAACTATTTGCCGTGCAGTTCAATTTCATCAATAACAGTTTCAACAATACCACTATGAATTACGATATTTGGTTGTTGTTAAGGATATTGCAGTTAACATGACTTTTCGTTTTTTTAAATAACTAGTGTACTTTAGACCTGCACAATACCAGTTTGAATGACTATTTGCTTGTTTTTAAATTTTATGTCTGATGCAGTTAACACACCTTTCCACTTCTTATTTTGCTTAACTAGCGTGCTTAAGCCTGCACACTGAAGCTATCATTTGTAGATTATGTTATCTACCATGGATATATTTGGTTGATGTTTAGTCTGTTGTGCTTAACATGCCTCTATATGTACTCATGCAGGACAATATTGAGAACAGTGTTGTTTTCCATCGAGGTTAGTTTCATCGCATTGCTTATATGTACTCACTGTTCAGGATACCGGTAGCTGGCCGGTACCATATAGCCTAGGGCTGATAAGGGATTAATCGTCGAATCGGACATTTCACTGAATATATCTATAACCCATTTATCAGTAGGTTAACTAGGGCCATATTTAATATATCTGAGGCTACATAGCAACAAACATTGTACTGAATGACTAAATATGCAATCTCAGGCTACATAGCAACAAGGAAGAGTGTTACCTTAATGTTCTGATGATGTCTAGATATACATGTAATAAAATCTTATATAATGGGATGGAGGGAGTGTTGTACTACATCATTTTTCAATTGTTGTTTAGCTTCTAATATTGACTTGGTGCTTTTAGGTACATATATTATTGCCAAAGTTCCACACTTCGACCCTTTCTGGGTCCAAAGACGTTAATCGAACTATTTATGTATACTTTATGCAAGACAACAGTGAACTGCGGGATGGTAAGTAAGAACCATGTAGCCTTCTTTTTACTGCCCGTAATGAGTTGTGTTAGATGACAATGTATGAATCTTTTTTCTTTTGCAGTGGATCCTGAAGCAGTTTACTCAAGATTACCTCTCAAACTACATGATTGGCGGACGACCATCATAAGGGGTTGGACTAGAGTCCTACATGCCTTCTGCATCCAGGAGAGCACAATAGGGCCATTCCGCTTCACCTTGTTCAGCAACCGGAATGTCTGTCGCCTCTTTCTTTACCATCTGTAATACTACAAGTACAAAACCCTGGTTCATCATTCTTTATTTGGTGCTTATGTAATTCTTAAACATATGTACCTGTGAATCGCATAATGCATTGGTTGTTTGAACCTGATGGATATGAATAAAGCTAAATCCTACTTTCAAGTTTAAATTAGGTACAATTTTAAATAGCAGCAATTAAATTAGGGTGAAATTACGGTGTGCAGGTCATTACGGCGCACACGGTTAATAAAGCACAGCGTGTGCGATATACATCATAATCCGACGCGGTTCACAGAGAGGAAACGTGTGTAACAATGCACACAGTTACCATTTGCAAAGCGTGTGTGATGTCGGACACTATCGCATATGGTGCGGGAAAACTAAACATGTGTGATTGTCTACCTATCATACACGGTTTATAATCATGAACTGTTTGTGATGTGCCAGGCATCGTAAAAATCATGTGCCTGGAATCTGCCTAGAAGACTCCCGTGCCTCGAATCTGCCTGGTTTTAGGTAAAACCACAAAACTTTGACCGTGATGGCAATGCGAGCACAAACGAGTAGCAAGGATGAAGCGTTTGGGATATTCGAGATATCGGAGATGGTTATATAGGGACAACTGTATGCATCAAGTCTCCCTATCCCCGACGGTTTTTGGGTCGTGTGGGAAGGACCCCCCTATCGCCGTCACTCACTAGGCGACGGTTCCAAATGCCATCGCAGAAAGGGTTAAAACCGTTTGTATAGCACCGACGCGTACCAGTGAAGCTTGCATCGACGTAACTCTTTACGATGAACTCTTTATCACCTCCATAACCGAGAAATATTTCCTTAGTCCTTTAAGGATAATTTTGACCGCTGTCTAGTGATCTACTCCTGGATGACTATTGTACCCCTTTGCCAAACTCATGGCAAGGTACACAATAGGTCCGGTATACAACATGGCATACTTTATAGAACCTATGGCTGAGTCATAGGGAATGACTTTCATTCTCTCTCTATCTTCTGTCGTGGTCGGTTTTTGAGTCTTCCTCAACTTCATACCTTACAACTCAGGCAAGAACTCCTTCTTTGACTGATCCATTTTGAACTCCTTCAAAAATTTATCAAGGTATGTATTCATCGAAAGTCTTATCAAGCGTCTTGATCTATCTTTATAGATCTTGATGCCCAATATATAAGTAGAATCACCGAGGTCTTTCTTTGAAAAAAATCCTTTCAAACACTCCTTTATGCTTTCCAGAAAATTCTACATCATTTCCGATCAACAATATGCCATTCACATATACTTATCAGAAAGGATGTAGTGCTCCCACTCACTTTCTTGTAAATACAGGCTTCACCGCAAGTCTGTATAAAACTATATGATTTGATCAACTCATCAAAGCGTATATTCCAACTCCGAGATGCTTGCACCAGTCCATAGATGGATCGCTAGAGCTTGCACACTTTGTTAGCACCTTTAGGATTGAGAAAACCTTTTGGTTGCATCATATACAAATCTTCTTTAATAAATCCATTAAGGAATGCAGTTTTGACATTTGCCAGATTTCATAAAATGCGGCAATTGCTAACATGATTCGGACATACTTTAAGTATCGATACGAGTGAGAAAATCTCATCGTAGTCAACACCTTGAACTTGTCGAAAACCTTTTGCGACAATTCGAGCTTTGTAGATAGTAACACTACTATCAACATCCGTCTAACTCTTGAAGATCCATTTATTCTCAATGGATCGCTGATCATCGAGCAAGTCAATCAAAGTCCATACTTTGTTCTCATACATGGATCCTATCTCAGATTTCATGGCCTCAAGCCATTTATCGGAATCTAGGCTCATCATAGCTTCCTCATAGTTCGTAGGTTCGTCATGGTCTAGTAACATGACTTCCAGAGCAGGATTACCGTACCACTCTGGTGCGGGACGTGCTCTGGTTTACCTACGAGGTTCGGTAGTAACTTGATCTGAAGTTTCGTGATCATTATCATTAGCTTCCTCTCTAGTTGGTGTAGGCATCACGGTAACGGTTTTCTGTGATGAGCTACTTTCCAATTCGAGAGAAGGTACAATTACCTCATCAAGTTCCACTTTCCTCCCACTCACTTTTTTCGAGAGAAACTCCTTCTCTAGAAAGGATCCATTCTTAACAAAGATCTTGCCTTCGGATCTGTGATAGAAGGTGTACTGAACAATTTCTTTTGGGTATCCTATGAAGACGCGCTTCTACGATTTGGTTTGAGCTTATCAGCCTGAAGCTTTTTCACATAAGCATCGCAGCCCCAAACTTTAAGAAACAGCAGCTTATGTTTCTTGCCAAACCACAGTTCATACGGTGTCATCTCAACGGATTTAGACGGTGCCCTATTTAACGTGAATGCAGCTGTCTCTAATGCATAACCCCAAAATGATAGCGGTATATCGGTAAGAGACATCATAGATTGCACCATGTCTAATAAAGTACGGTTACGACGTTCGGACACACCATTACGCTGTGGTGTTCCAGGTGGCGTGAGTTGTGAAACTATTCCACATTGTTTTAAATGAAGGCCAAACTCGTAACTCAAATATTCGCCTCCGCGATCAGATCGTAGAAACTTTATTTTCTTGTTACGATGATTCTCCTCTTCACTCTGAAATTATTTGAACTTTTCAAATGTTTCAGACTTGTGTTTCATCAAGTAAATATACCCATATCTGCTCAAATCATCCGTGAAGGTCAGAAAATAACGATACCCACCGCGAACCTCAACACTCATCGGACCGCATACATCGGTATGTATTATTTCCAATAAGTTAGTGGCTCGCTCCATTGTTCCGGAGAACGGAGATTTAGTCATCTTGCCCATGAGGCATGGTTCGCAAGTATCTAATTATTCATAATCAACTGATTCCAAAAATCCATCCGTATGGACTTTCTTCATGTGCTTTACACCAATATGACCTAAACAGCAGTGCCACAAATATGTTGCACTATCATTATCAACTTTGCATCTTTTGGCATCAATATTATGAATATGTGTATCACTATGATCGAGATTCAATAAACCATTTACATTGGTTGTATGACCATAGAAGGTTTTATTCATGTAAACGGAACAACAATTATTCTCTGACTTAAATGAATAACTGTATCGCAATAAACATGATCCAATCATATTCATGCTCAACGCAAACACCAAATAACATTTATTTTGGTCCAACACTAATATCGAAGGTAGAGGGAGTATGCGATGGTGATCTTATCAACCTTGGAATCACTTCCAACACACATCGTCACCTCGCCCTTAACTAGTCTCTATTCATTTTGCAACTCCTATCTTGAGTTACTAATCTTAGCAACTGAACCGGTATCAAATACCCTGGGGTTACTATGAACACTAGTAAAGTACACATCAATAACATGTATATCAAATATACCTTTATTCACTTTGCCATCCTTCTTATCCGCCAAGTAATTGGGGCAGTTCTGCTTCGAGTGACCATTTCCTTTGCAGTAGAAGCACTCAGTTTCAGGCTTAGGTCTAGCTTTGGGCTTCTTCACGGGAGCGGCAACTTGCTTGCCATTCTTCTTGAAGTTCCCTCTCTTTCCCTTGCCCTTTTTCTTGAAACTAGTGGCCTTGTTAACCATCAACAATTAATGCTCTTTCTTGATTTCTACCTTCGTCGATTTCAGCATCACGAAGAGCTCAGGAATCGTTTTTGTTATCCCTTGCATATTATAGTTCATCACGAAGTTCTAGTAACTTGGTGATAGTGACTAGAGAACTCTGTCAATCACTATCTTATCTGGAAGATTAACTCCCACTTGATTCAAGCGATTTGTAGTACTCAGACATTCTAACCACATGCTCACTGGCTGAGCTATTCTCCTCCATCTTGTAGGCAAAGTACTTGTAAGAGGTCTCATACATCTCGACACGGGCATGAGTCTGAAATATAAATTCCAGCTCTTGGAACATCTCATATGCTCCATGGCGTTCAAAACGTTTTTGAAGTCCTGGTTCTAAGCTGTAAAGCATGGCGCACTAAACTATCAAGTAGTCATCATATCGAGCTTGTCAAACGTTCATAACGTCTACATCTGCTCCTGCAATAGGTCTGTCACCTAGCGGTGCATCAAGGACATAAGTTTTCTGTGCAGCAATGAGGATAATCCTTAGATCACGGACCTAGTCCGCATCATTGCTACTATCATCTTTCAACTTATTTTTCTCTGGGAACATATCAAAAATAAACGGGAACTACATTGCGAGCTATTGATCTACAACATAATTTGCAAATACTATCAGGACTAAGTTCATGATAAATTTAGTTCAATTAATCATATTACTTAAGAACTCCCACTTAGATAGACATCCCTCAAGTCATCTAAATGATACGTGATCCAAATCAACTAAACCATGTCCGATCATCGCGTGAGATGTAGTAGTCATCAATGGTGAACATCTCTATGTTGATCATATCTACTATATGATTCACGTTCGACCTTTCGGTCTCAAGTGTTCCGAGGCCATGTCTGTACATGCTAGGCTTGTCAAGTTTAACCCGAGTATTCCACATGTGCAAAACTGTCTTGCACCCGTTGTATGTGAACGTAGAGCCTATCACACCCGATCATCACGTGGTGTCTCGGCACGAAGAACTTTCGCAACGGTGCATACTCAGGGAGAACACTTATACCTTGAAATTTAGTAAAGGGATCATCTTATATTGCTACTGTCGTACTAAGCAAAATAAGATGTATAAAAGATAAACATCACATGCAATCAAAATATGTGACATGATATGGCCATCATCATCTTGTGCTTTTGATCTCCATCTCAAAGCACCGTCATGATCTCCTTCGTCACCGGCTTGACACCTTGATCTCCATCGTAGTGTCGTGGTCGTCTCGCCAACTATCGCTAACGCATAGTGATAAAGTAAAGCAATTACATGGCGTGTGCATCACATACAATAAAGCGACAACCATAAGGATCCTACCAGTTGCCGATAACTTTTACAAAACATGATCATCTTATACAACAACATATATCACATCATGTCTTGACCATATCACATCACAACATGCCCTGCAAAAACAAGTTAGACGTCCTCTACTTTGTTGTTGCAAATTTTACGTGGCTGCTACGGGCTTCTAGTAAGAACCGTTCTTACCTACGCATCAAAACCACAACGATGTTTCATCAAGTTTGTTGTTTTAACCTTCAACAAGGACCGGTCGTAGTCAAATTCGATTCAACTAAAGTTGGAGAAACAGACACCCGCCACCCACCTTTATGCAAAACAAGTTGCATGTCTGTCGGTGGAACCGGTCTCATGAACGTGGTAATGTAAGGTTGGTCCGGGCTGCTTCACCCAACAATACCGCCGAATCAAAATAAGACGTTGGTGGTAAGCAGTATGACTATCACCGCCCACAACTCTTTGTGTTCTACTCGTGCATATCATCTATGCATAGACCTGACTCTGATACCACTGTTGGGGCACGTAGCATGCAATTTCAAAAAAAATTATACTCTCACGCAAGATCTATCTAGGAGATGCATAGCAATGAGTGGGGAAGAGTATGTACACATACCCTCGTAGACCGAAAGCGGAAGCGTTAGTTTAACGCGGTTGATGTAGTTGAACGTCTTCTCGGTTCAACCGATCAAGTACCGAACATACGGCACCTCCGAGTTCTGCACACATTTAGCTCGATAACGTCCCTCAAACTCTTGATCCAGCAAAGTGTCGAGGGAGAGTTCCGTCAGCACAACAGCGTGGTGATGGTGATGGTGAAGTTATCCGCGCAGGGCTTCGCCTAAGCACTACGTGAATATGACCGGAGGCGTAAACTGTGGAGGGGGGCACCACATACGGCTAGGAACAATTGTGTGTCTAGGAGGCGCCCCCCTCCCACGTATATAAAGGAGGGAGAGGAGAGGAGGCCGGCCAAGGCGTGCCGCCAAGTGGGGAGGAGTCCTACTAGGACTCCAAGTCCAATTCGGACCCCCCTTCCTTTTACCGGAGAAGGAAAGAGGGAAGGACAGGGAGAAGGAGAAGGAAAGGGGGGCGCCGCCCCCTTCCCCACTCCAATTCAGACCCCTTTCAAGTGGGGGGCGCGCCATCCCCTTGTGGGCTGGTGTGCCTCCCTCCCAAGGCCCATGTGGCCCATTACTTCCTCGGGGGGTTCCGATAACACCCCGGTACTTCGATAAGTACCCGAAACACTCCGGAACCATTCCGGTGTCCGAATACTATCGTCCAATATATCAATCTTTACCTCTCGACCATTTCGAGACTCCTCTTCATGTCCGTGATCTCATTCGGGACTCCGAACAAACTTCGGTCACCAAATCACATAACTCATAATACAAATCGTCATCGAACATTAAGCGTGCGGACCCTGCGGGTTCGAGAACTATGTAGACATGACAGAGACACCTCTCCGGTCAATAACCAATAGCGGAACCTGGATGCTCATATTGGTTCCCACATATTCTACGAAGATCTTTATCGGTTGAACCGTTATGACAACATACGTTCTTCCCTTTGTCATCGGTATGTTACTTGCCCGAGATTCGATCGTCGGTATCCTCATACCTAGTTCAATCTCATTACCGGCAAGTCCCTTTACTCGTTCCGTAATGCATCATCCCATAACTAACTCATTAGTCACATTGCTTGCAAGGCTTATTATGATGTGCATTACCGAGAGGGCCCAGAGATACCTCTCCGATACTCGGAGTGACAAATCCTAATCTTGATCTATGCCAACCCAACAAACACCTTCGGAGATACCTGTAGAGCATCTTTATAATCACCTAGTTACGTTGTGACGTTTGATAGCACGCAAGGCATTCCTCCGGTATCCGGGAGTTGCATAATCTCATAGTCGAAGGAATATGTATTTGACATGAAGAAAGCAATAGCAATAAAACTTAACGATAATTATGCTAAGCTAACGGATGGGTCTTGTCCATCACATCATTCTCCTAATCATGTGATCCCGTTCATCAAATGACAACACATGTCTATGGTTAGGAAACTTAACCATCTTTGATTAACGAGCTAGTCCAGTAGAGGCTTACTAGGGACATTGTTTTGTCTATGTATCCACACATGTATCAAGTTTCCGGTTAATACAATTCTAGCATGAATAATAGATATTTATCATGATATAAGGAAATATAAATAACAACATTAGTATTGCCTCTAGGGCATATTCCTTCACCAACAAAATCCACTCCACTCCCCGTTCAAAGAAACAGGGGGAGATGTATGGCAGAAGTACATCAGGATTCAGCTTCTCGCAAGCAAGGATATCAAGGCCTGTGAATCAGTAAATGCAAGTCAACTTCACATTGACAGACACCTAATGGGTAGTATACACCCAATGGACGGGAAACCTCCACCAACCCAGGTCATAGTGCACACAATGACCGAGACATTGGAACACCCGACTCAATCGCATTGGGAAATCGCGAGCAGACACCATGGGTAACGATATTTCCATCAACTATATATTGATATATAGATTCTGGAGAATCATATAACCGGAGGTCTACAATTGTCGACACACATTTCTCAACTAGATTGCAAAAACCTTTCAAATGATTCAAATCCAAAGACCATGGCCATGGCAAAGTGTGAACAACACTCGGACTGAACTCAAGCAAAGGGTATAATCTAGGTAGAAATGATCTTGCTCAATAATGGGAAGGTATTCATAAGCAATACCTACACCAGTTTTCTTTTGGAAACAGAATTGAGAACAACGAGGTGGTGAAACAAAGAGCAAGTATTGTAGCACAAGGGTTCACGCAGATACCCAACTATTCTCCATAGGTGGAATGTCATTCCGACAACTTATATCATTGGCAGTTCAAAACCATCTGTCTCTGCAGTTCATAGATGTATTGATTACATATCCATGTAGATCACTAGATTCAGATATAGATGGTTCCCGACGGAACCTCAATTCTGGATCGAAGTACAAAATGCAACATACATTGTGTAAAATCAATAAGTCACCATATGACTTATTATTATCGTCGGTACATTTGGTACAACCAACGTAGTGAGTTCCTGATTCACAAGGATTACTCCTACAATGATGATTATCCATGTTTGTGTGTCTGCAATGACGATGCATGTAATCATCTAAATGACGGAGTTTAAAATGAAGGACTTGGGTAAATCAAATACCGCTCGTTGCTACAACTTGAGCACCTTCATTCATACATTATGGTATACGATGTTGTCTATATACAAAATATATTGGAGAAACTCATTATGGACAAATCTTATCCATCCATAGAGAAAGGTCTATTTAGACCAAGAGATGATAGAAATGAGATATTGGGACTCAACATTCCATAATGCCATTGGATCCATCAAACACAATTGGTTGGTACTCAAGAATATCTTTCGATATCTCCAAGGCATCAAACGTCTTGTCCTGTTTTTTCTTCAGTTCACAGAAATGTAAACACCGATATCATTGGATACATCGATCAGATCCCCACTATGTCAGATCGTAGACAAGCTTAGTGTTCCTACTAGGTGTGGTAGCCCTCTCATGAAGAGTCTTCAAAACAGACCTCATGGCTACATCCACCAACCATTATCTCAAAGATAATGTTGCTTGTGTTGCCCGGATGCAAACAGGTTACTAATAAGCAATATCTTTATATTGCATATCTTGCAAGTCAAATCATGCAACTGATTTGTTCATCAAGTCTCTACCAACTTTTACATTCCACAAACATGTTCATGGAATTGGTATGTGACGGCTTTGGAATTTGCAAGAATCAGGGGGAGTATCTTCCTAAATTGTTCATGTTCAATGCATCATATTATACTTTTTTTCCCTTCATGAGTTTACTATACAGGTTCTCATAAAGGTTTTTAATGAGGTAATATCAACATGATATCATATGTCATACTTTCAGTTTTCCCCACTTGAGTTTTTAGGAAAGTATATACGACATAATTATTGTCCTCTGAACTCTATGGGTTTTCTTGTATTGAGTTAAAAGAGACAATAACCATTATATGTTGCGTTTTTCTCTCATTATTTTCCCACTGGGATTGAAGGAGTTTTAGCAACACATATCAAACACTATACTCCTCACATTTTTCTCACAGGGTTTTTGGAGGAGACTTTTCAAGATGATGATATTACATGGACAAGTGTAGATTGGGGGGAGTGTTAAAGCTTAATTAACGTATGTTAATTACGGGGGAATCTTCCCTTGTACCAACCGCAGGCGGTTGCCTTTGGCAACTGTCGCGTCGGTTCCTGCCATCTCTCCCGAATGGATGTCTCTTTCTTGAGGCCAATCAATCCAGCGCAAGGATTTTCGTGGAGCCCCGAAGTGAAGATCGTCGTAGATCAGAACCGCCGGGGTTGCTACCTCTGCTGCACGGAGCACGGCCGTCGTCGGGGAGTGCGTCGCCGGAAACGCTCTGCCGGGAGCGTGCTGATAACGTGTTAAGAAACGGGAGACAGAGAAGTAAAAGTGAATGTTTGTCCTTTCATTAGATGATTGTAGGTATTTATACAAACGGAAGGGATGCATTGAAGAGACATCCATTCGGGAGAGATGGCAGGAACCGATGCAACAGTTGCCAAAGGCAACTGCTGCTATTGGTACAAGGGGAGATTCCCCCATAATTAACGTATGTTAATTAAGCTTTAACAGGCGTCACAGGATGGCGCCCCAACCACTAGTTTTGAGCACAAGTGTCGCCAACATGCACGCATTATTATTTCTTTCCGGAAAAGATATAGAAATTAGCACGATGTAGCAATAATTGGTAAATAAACAAATTTTGCTCCAGTTGACACGGCGTGCAACTGGAAATCATCTGTATCTATATCTATACCTACTAATAAAGCGAGGTGCGTTTCGCCGATTTTTTTCATCCGTTCACCATCAAAATTTATTTTTCTATCTGAGGTGATACTAAATTTTTGTGCGTCCATCTGTATTTTTAGCAATCACTAATTTCGTACTCGGCCCGCACATGATGTGGCCCAGTAAAGCCAGCCAACTTATTTGCCTGCCCATGTAGCTTCAAAATGCCTATTTCTCGCCCTGGGCGGTAGATAGTTTGAGTTCGCACGGGGCGCCCAAGACTGGGCTGGCCCGTTTTGTTTTTCCGTCTAAATTTATTTTTACTTTTACCTTATTTCTTAATACAAAATTTTCAAAAAAAATTCAGAATTTTATTTTTTGTAAAATTTTCGAACAATATTTGAATTATAATATTGTGTTCGTGTTTTCAAAAATATTTTGAACATTAATTCATTTTCTCGTTCCCTTTTTTTCAAACTAAGAAATATTCCAAAATTGTTTGTGATTTAAAAAAATATTTTAAAAAGTATTAGAAAAATGAAATATATTCTTCTTTTAGTAAAATGTTCACAAATTCAAAATAATGTCTGAGTTTAAGAACACATTTTGTTCTGAATGTTGAAAACATGTTCCGTTTTCAAAAGCCGGCCACAAATTAAAAAATGATTGGGTTTTGATAAAAGGTTTTTGTGTTCAAAAAATGATGTTATTTCAAAAAAACATGCTTTTTCAGAAATGGACGGAATATTAAAAACATTGTTCATAATTTCAAAAAATGCTCATGTTTCGAAGAATATTCGGCAATTCATATTTTAAAAAAATCAAAAAGTATTTTATATCCAACGTTGCAATATGTTCTTAAATATTCAGGCTGGCCATTGGTTAGTAGTAGGCGTTTGTTGCCGTGGCTAGCGGCATGTGGTCCGGTCTTTAAGGTCATGTGTTTCAGTGTTCCACGCGTCGTTTTTTGGATTATAGCTTGTGCCTTGCAAATACAGGTTATTTCGGTGCCTGCCAAATGGCTGGCCCAGACGCGAACTGTTGTGCGTCCCACGCGCTATTTGACGCAACTAGCGTCATATAGTAGCTCCCACACGGCTGCCCTAAGAAAAGAAAAAAATATGTGTATAGATTTTGTTTCGTCCATTCCACACGTAGCTCCCCAATTTTTTCGGTTATCCCCCAGGTGGGCCAAACTGGACGGACGGACGAGCAGCAAAAAAGAGGGGCCCCAAAAAAGAGGGGCGCGAGGGGATTGAACTATGGACCTTCCCTATTGTGCCCACGGATAAAACGAACTCAGCTAGCTTGCAATTACGATAGGAACTGTCTCATCTTGAAATTTTATACTAAATAACATCAGTTTTTATATGTCCATAAGTTGTCTAGAAATAAGGAGGTTATGTGAGTATAAGGAGGTTATTTCGACAATTATGAGCAGAACGAGGGAACTTGCACGTGCCATGCTGGTTGTCTATAATGGGAAAAAATTGTGGGCACGTGCTAATAAAAGAGAATATGCTGGTTTTGCTCTAATTAATAAAATTTATGGGCACGTGAGCGCAAAAATAGTTGAAGAGAATAAACCCTGATAATAATGGGACATTCATGCCTGGTTATGCGCTGCTTATGCTAATGAAACATAATTTATGCGCTGCAATTAGTAATCCATCCGGTTACGTCGTCGTAGGAGAAAGTGGTCGAAGTAATCGTTGCCTCGAAGGTCGCCCGCCGCCCAGCAACCAAAAGAAGACGGAACCACAATTCCAAGACGGAGGTCGACCCGGAGGAAAAAAAGTACAAGTTAGGTGGTCGTCGCCGCGTTGACTAGCCCCACCATTATTAAGATCTCGCGGGTCAAACATGACCAGTGGGAAGACCGCGGCTCCTCGCTCTGTCACCCACCACCATGGAGATCGTTATTATGAAAACATCAATTACATTTTCCACCGCTTATTGCAAAAACAATTATCTTCCCATTATAGCGCGCGGGCATATGTGCTAGTTCATCCATACACGATGTGCAATCCCGCACCGCCGTGCCGTGAGCAGTTCAGACGACGGCCTTGAGCTTCTTGGCGATGCCGGCGAAGTACTTCCCCTGGTGCTCCGCCAAGGCGAGCTCGGCATCGGTGGGCGTCCTGCTGCCATCAGCGCCGGCGAAGGTGCCGGCTCCGTACGGGCTGCCGCCCTTGACCTCATCCATGGCGAACATGCCAGCGCCGTGCGTGCAGCCGACGGGCACGAAGAGCATGCCGTGGTGCGTGAGCTGCGTCACGGCCGTGAGGGCCGTGGTCTCCTGGCCGCCGCCCTGCGTGCCCGTGGCGAAGAAGACGCCCGCGGGCTTGCCGGCGAGGGCCCCCTCCTGCCAGAGGCCGCCGGTGGAGTCGAAGAAGGCCTTCATCTGCGCCGCCATCATGCCGAACCGCGTCGGGAAGCCGAACAGCACGCCGTCGGCCTCGGCCAGCTGCCGCGCCGTTATGACGGGGTGGTCCTCGCGCCCGGGCGCCGCGTGCATCTTCCCCAGCACCTCCTCCGGCAGCGTCTCCGGCACCCGCCAGACGGTGACCTCGACGCCGGGGACGGAGTCGGCGCCTTTCTTGATCTCCTCCGCCAGCGTGGCGACGTGTCCCCATGTTGAATAGTACCTGAATGATAAACAAAAAATGGAGAGACAATCAAATCATCGAGCTAACCAGCCGGAAGAAGAGCGAGCAGAGGCGGAGCATTACACGATGTAGATCTTGGTCGCCATTGCCGATCGGGAGCTGCAGAATTCTGCTGTGCACGTAAAACTGATTTGCTTTGGAAATTGCTTTGCTTCCTCTTGCGGTATGGGTGGCTGGTGAAGAACGAAGGCGGGCAGGCTCCCGTATTTGTAGGGGAAGCTGGAGCCTTGTAGATTTTCCGATTGTTAATTTGACGTACTTGCGGTCGCATTGTTGCAGAATATTTTAAAGGGTTGTTGGAAAAAGACGCTGATCTGATCATCACCAGGGGCTGCTATAAGTCTTGTCACCTTGTGTAGTGGGTATAAAAAAGTGTGGCCAGACTCTGATGAACGTGGGGTATACTACGTGGTCATGGCGTCGATACTGACGTAGGTAGATATGTACAGCCGTACTGGATGTTTTTCTCACGGAAGAACGGCCATGAAGCCATAGAGGAAGCTTCCTGCAGGTCGAAAGAAAAAGAATAGACACATATATAGAATCGAAAATACACGTTGGGACATGGTGGCACACGAGGATTGTCATAGTATTAGGACTAACTTCAAACCCCTCGAATAGTTTTAGGAGTTTACCCTAAAAAAAATAGTTTTAGGGGTTGTGGTGTATTGTACTTATTTTCAATTCTAAACCTTCACCTGTGCATGTCAGTTAACTCTATAAATGATCCTCCATCCGTGTAGCATCTTTCTTTTGCTAATTGCTACGGGTGTGGCTAGATTTTAGTCGACTGAGGCTTAATGAAGTCTCAATCAAGTGACAAAACATATAAAAAAGGAAAATTTTAAAGAAAACATTACACGGATCTTCATGTAAGATTACACGAATATAGCAGTGATTGAGACTTTGTTAAGTCTGGGTCGGCTGAGTTTTAGCTAGGCAATCCTGAATATCTATTAAGAACAAAATCGTTAGGGGGTCTCGCCCCACTCAATCAGTCCCTACACGGTGAGGTCGTGGGTGTGGAGTCCCTTGCTGCTGAACAAGGAGAGAAACACGGGGAGTCCCGATCCAGGTCTCGGCAGGTTAATACTCGTGCTCGCCGTGAGAGTGTCCCTCCGCCCCAGCAACACCGTCCAATTCAGGGCTCGAGTTGCATGCAACCATACCGCTTTTGCTATCACGATCACAATCAGCTTATTCGTGCTCCCGAAGACTTAAGTACACAACTGTACACAAGAGAAACATAGTGTTAATACTTACTAGGTTAACAGCACCACGTGCAGCGAGGGCCAATATGTCGGCGCAAGAGACGGTGTGTTGCAGGAGGCCTCGGCTTGGACCTTGATGTCGTCGAGCAAGATCGACGCCTCACGGCCCTATCAATGCACGCACATGGCAATGATAGAAGCTAGAACGAGAATTGCGGCCCGTGTGACACCACGATGCAACTAACAATGATGGAACAGTTGCTCGGGTGGTGTGTGTGTGTGGGGGGGGGGGGGGGGGGGGGGGGGGGTGCACACTTGCTGAAGCTGTGTTATGCCAATCACCTTTTTTATAATTTTAGAGGTTGTGCGTAAAGTAAGGGTCGTCATATATGCAACCTTCATAATATGTTTCCTCTTTATTTTCTTTTTTGTTTACATCAAATCAATATTCATACTTATAATTGGAGGCATTCAAACGCTAAAACTAGATTAAAATTCGAACAGCATTGAACTACATAGTTTTTATATGGGGAGAAATGTAGACGAAATATTCATACATAATAAGTAGAGGGGAGGGGCAAAATTCCTTGAAGAAGGTGTTGTTGAAGAGAACTTGAACGACGCCGGGTTGCGGTAGCCCCCAGCCCAAGGGCAAACGCTGGTGTGCAGCTGCGCGCCAAACATGAAGTCGACGTCGGTGTTCCTGTGTAGAAGTGTGTGCGGAAGCTGAAGCATGTGGCGAATGTGCACCCCAAATAAGAGCAAGTACAATAAGGTGACATAAGCAGGCTATAAGGACTAAAATATTATATTTTTACTTAGTTGGAGAAGTGAGAAGAGGAAAGAGAAGAGAAGCGGTCTCTTGGTTAGTAGCGGCTGCAACACGAGCCCCAAGACGCTTTGTGAGATTGTCAGATGGGCCAACTACTAATATAATAATACACATTTAAAACTTACTGTTGTACATGCCGGCTATGAGGTTTGTTCTAGATGACATGGCAACTCCTTATAGCCGACCGTTGACTGTATTTTTTTTTGCGGGAAAACTTTCATCTATTCATCTTCAATGGAACCATGAATCTCTACTATTAAAGGGGGATCGAACGTCGTGATGGTTCGACCTCCTCTCGTGGTACAACCCCCTTCTATCGCTAGCTATCGAAAGTCCTCCCACCGCTTCTTCCATCCCCGCCCGAAAAAAAAGGCCAAAAAAAACCACAACCCACAAACGCACGATCCCACGCCCACGCAGCCTCGTCGCCTCTCGCACCCCATGGCACCCGATCCCGTCTCTCTCCCGGCTCCTGAGAAAAAATGTCTCCTGCTGTCGCCTCCTCATCCGCCCCGCGGTCGCGGTCCTGGCCGTCGGCGCTGGGATCCAGTCCCATGAAGAAATTCTCTACTCCTCCCTCTTATCTGTACCACTCTAGATCGCGTCCAACCAACGGCGAGCTTGGCGGCGGCGCAGAAGGAGAGCGTCAGTACGTCGGCGCTAGAGTACTAACCCTGGGGGTGGTGTGCCCCTATCCCGGCCCCCTGCTGCGATCTTGAGAGCCATCATGCCGTCGGCGCCCATCGCGAACAATTAAGGCTCCTCCGTTGGGGTAGTGGTTGCAGAGGCTGGTGAAGAGCCTCAGCCGTGATGAGGATGATGACGCACAGCGGGGGCGGGAGCGGAACCACGGGGAGGGTTCCAAGGAGCCGCTAGCTGGGGGCGGGAGCGCGAGCACGAGTACGGGTCCGAGAGCCGCCGGCTGCCCACGAAGACATCGTGGCGGTGCTCCATGGTGCGAACGAGCTAGATGAGGCGGCGGCAGTCCGCCATGGATGATGTGAGGGCGTGGTATGGGGATGGATTTTGGGGGATCTAGCTGCTGATTGGTTCATCCACTAACTGAAACTGATTATAGTTTATCTTTGGTTTGTGTTTCTTTGTGGTACACTCGTGTTGCAATTGGCAGGACCAAATTGGCAGCGACAAAGCACGAGCTACCAACCTTCTCTGCTCTCCTGCTACAACAAGGTACCAAATTGAAGCTGTCACCGCGACCCCAATCCCCTCTCATGTGCAGTATGATGGACACCCACAAGGCTGAGAAGTCAGCGCAACAGAGCTTATGCAGGCGGACGCTAATCCGCAATCAAGAGAAGATGACTGGTACACTCGTGGCTCATCTTATTTGTGTAATTGATTGTTTTGTTAATTTTTCCCCATGCGAACCGTAATAGAGGTACTACGGCCAACATGGTCCATGCTGCTAAGGCCATGGTGGAGAACGTCAGCACCGTTGTGCCTGTTGTGCACTTTGTGCTGCCCATATGAGACTACATCTCCCTTCGCTGACATCTCTGTTGCATGATATTGACTGAATTCATAGGCAATTCTTCACCAATCCCACTGTATGTTTGTCATATATCTAGATTCAGTTGATTGATGCTGACAAACACGTTTCATAGGCAACTCGACCAAATCGAATCGTTATCACAGCACCGCTCTTTGATTTATTTTCATTGTTCAATCCTCTGTTGACTTGCTATCAGGTCCTAATTTCTAAAAGATGATTCTATTTTAGTTATGTTTTGTATTGTACTATCAAAATAAACAAGTTTATTTATGGCCTATGGTGAAGGCTAGAAGATATGCAGGGAACAATGACTCTGAATATTCTTTCGGTTATGATAATTGCAAAATAGAGGAGCTACATATAGAAGAGTAGAATCAGTTTCTTATTTTACCTTTACTGTGGACCGTTAAAGAGCACTTTAAGTTTCTTATTTAGGTTGTGCACCTTAACCCTGAATGTGATGGAATAATGTTGAAATTACCTAACTGAATTGCAATCATGTTTTGGCTTTCATGCAGGCTGGTGCAGTGCTGATGGGAGGTAGATGACCACGGTGGAGATGGTGGAGAGGAGCAGAAAATGCATGGTAAACTTGCTCCATTGTGCTTGCACTCAAGGGGCATCTATGCCAACAGCGTCACGTGTGTCTAAAAAAGCAGGGGGCTGGGGGAAACCAATCAACAGGTGAGTTAGATCATTTTTAGTTCCAGGCCACCATTTTACGGCAGAGAAGAGTAGCAAAACTCATGGTATTGTTGCTGTTAACAGAAACATGCACTTTTTGTTAATATTTGTACGCACTAACGATTGCATGTTTTTTTGTGCCGTCCTAATGTAAGAACCGAAGCAATAGCCCCTTTCATGTTCTATTTTTTTCTCTTTTCAAATATCACATTTTCTATCAGCGTACATATATATGCAACGTGTGGTTATTACAATTATTACAGGTTGTTTAGTTATTAGCTAGCAATCTGTGGTAGTAATTGCACTTCTGCCAAGTACAGGGTAATGACTAGAACAAGCATCAATTGTGTAAATTATTGATCAATCTTGTCTGGTCGTAGGGTTCCTAATCGACGTTATCAGGTATCTTATTCTGTCGCCTCTGCTTACTTTCACCCTAAGCGAGAAGATTACTTCAAAAATTATTCCAGTATTGTAGAGCTTCTTATATTTTTCTTCCTTTGGGCATAGACAAGCATTCACAATGAATACTATTATATGGAGTACATGTCTGCAGTTAGCATGGATCATCTGGTTAGTAGACAAAAGTTCTGGTTTCAGTGTTAATTTCCTAAGTGTATCATCATTATCGATGATTGGTTACCAAAGGGCACCCCTCTTTTGTACTCACATGATTATCTTAATGCAAAGAATTTTATTTTATTTTCAAATGAGCCACAGAGCCAAATGAAAATTCCATGAACGAATTGAGGGTGGAAAATGTCAACCTTATTTCTCCAGGGGATGGAGTGGAGATTGAGAAACATAGCTAGATGGGAGAAACGGGAAACCTTTGATAAATTGTTGTATGGAAACATAGCTAGATGTACATACATTTACCCCATGGACAATTGAGAAACATAGCTAGATGGGAGAAACGATGACAAGTATATTGTATGGAAAAGAAAACATAAGCCAATATTTTGTGGGAATGGTGCTCTAAGCAGAGAGGTTGTTAGGGCTATGGGAGGGCGACGACCCTCTCTTGAACTGATGATGAGGGAGAGCAAGGCTGATTGTGCATTCAACGATGATGGTGAGACAACTAGCAAGGTTGAGTCGGCGGTGGAGATCAATGATGATGGTGAATGAGACATAAGTTTGTTGTCCCGTGTAATTGCACAGTTGTGTTGGGTCGTATTGAAATGGTATGGATACAGTTGATTCGGATCTATCATAATTTTTCATATTGAAAGTCAGCAGCCTCCCTCGTGTAGTTTCAAAATAGAGTTTCAAAATAGTCGGTAGGCCTCATTGTGTACTCAATAGTGTTTGTGTGGCAATAATGGGTCAAATACTGGACCTGGCTGTTATACTCATGCAGGAGTATACCTCTATCAAATAATATCTCAGCTTGTAGTGGATCGAAAAGGTTGCATTATTTCTCCTGCAAATTGGTGCACTAATATATGTCGGAATGGTAAAAGCGAATAGCATCATGAATATGCATGGATGGTAAATCTTTAAGCTTATAATTCAGTGTTTCTATGTGTTTTGAAAAGTAGAACTTCATAAAAATATCATGTTCGGAATCTTTGGCCAGATCGGCTGTGACTGCATTTCAGCGATGGACCTTTGTTTTATTTCAATTTCCTCATACTGTTATCGCAATATAGTAATATGCTCTTTTGCAGCAAGTGCAAATGGTTATATGTTTGAATCATCAACTAGCATGTCAAGAATGTGAGAAGTTAGTGGGAACAAAAAACTATCATTTTTGATAGTTGTTGGATTGAATAGCCATTTCATTATGGGTATGCTTCCGATTTGCACTATTTTTTATTAATCCTTTTCTCTTTCATGAAAATTTGCAAATCAGTAATGCACAATGTGCTTCTTATATTACTTTATTTTCTCATGTAGGTAAATGCTCCTTCGCCAAGTATAAGTATACAATTTGAATCTTTTAGTCACGATTTGTATGATGCCTTATACACATTTATGTTGTATACAGTTGTAGCTGAATTTTCAGATGATATACTGAACTATATGCTAGGGCAAGGAAGCTAGGGGCGAAAAAAGGGAAGTTACTGTACTAGAGGACCATAGGAATGTGATATTTGACGAAACACTAAAAAATCTGAGCCATGCAGCTTTGGTGCAGTGGCGAGAAGACATAATGGTTAGAAATCAGTTCGCACATCTAAAGGTGAGGAAATCTCACATTTATCAATTTATGGAAGGGGGCAGATATTTGCATTCAAATGTTTTTTCTCAGTATAGGAATAATAAGGGTGATGTAGCATTGTAGTTTCAAATGAAGTAATGTTATACTCCCTCTGTAAAGAAATATAAGACTGTTTAGATTATTGCCTATTATTTGATCTGTCATTTTCTGTGAAATAGTACTTCATTATGATTCGCTACATATTGAATTTTCTTGGTGTTAATATTATGTTTGTAAAGAAGTGTGATCACTATATGGTCTACTGATTTGAACTATAATCAGTTTTACCTTACCAGATTTAGGTTTTGACAGCTGGAAAGTTGCCACATGAGTTCAAGTCGCGTGAGGGTTAAATTAAGTGCACATATTTTCATCTCCATGAGTTCCATCTGACAAGTGGCAACAGGTTGGGTTCACATTTTATAACGTTGTCTTCGTAATTTCTTGCAGATGGTAGAGCAAAATCAATGAGAAGCCGTGTTGAATGCTATTTTGACTAGCCGCAAAAAGAAAAGGAAAGGACAACTTATTGTAAACCTGCAGATACAAATCTGGAAAATTAGGATTAACTCTCCACCAGTATTATTTATCCATTTGGTTAGTCATTATCATGCGATCGGTATAGAGCCACCAGATATGTTTTTCAAGGTTTGTTCTTTTATAGCTGTATCTTCTTGCACACAACCACTTTTTTAAAGGGCTTAGCTTAAGCTGATTGGTTTCTTGTATGAACATTAGGATTTTACAACATTAGATTCAATTCTATGACGGAGCTTTTGCCCATAGAAGATGCTTAAGCAGTAGGTTTTGTACATTTTTCATCCTCTCATGTAATTGTATATAATATTCAATTCTACTATGAATACTGGGTACTACAATTTGTATTTACGTATTTTTGTATTGAGACTTGCACTCAAAGATTATTGCCTTAAGTGCATCTTTCATTTATTATGAATAAGAAGTTTAATACCGAAAAAGGCTTTCGCCCCGCTTTATAAATAAAGCAAACCGCCAAGAGCACATACAAGGACTAGTTCAGAACACACACACCCAAGTCTCACAATAATAAATCCAGAGGTACTGCTGAGGGCACAGCTTAACAAGCCCAAAACACACGAAATAAGAGACAAGGCTCAGCCGGGGCCAAGGCCGGAGAGCAACAGACGACTAATCAGGCTCTGGTGGAGGCGGCGGCGGGGGCGGCGACAGGCGGACGGCCATCAAGCGGAGGTCGGCGATGAAGGCAGAGATGGCGTCCCGGTCCCGAGGACGGCTAAGCGGCCGCCAGAGCTGCAAGTAACCAGACAGTTTGAAGAGGGCGTCAGCAGATCGTCGAAGAGGGGAGCGCTGAATCACAAGCTTATTGCGAATCGTCCAGAGCGTCCATGCGAGGACCCCAATCTCAAGCCACCTAATGTGGCGAGAGGACAGCGGGGAGTCATGTAGTTCGGCAAAGAGGTCGGGGAAGTTGGAGTGGAACCAATCCCCACCAACCGCCTCTCTAAAGCAGCTCCACACGAACTGAGCAGACACGCAGGAGAAGAATATGTGGTTCGATTCTTCGGGGGTATCACAAAGGGGGAAAAGGCCGGAGCCCGGGCCATTGCGCCTGCGGACCTCAACTCCAGACGGGAGCCGACCGCGGATCCATTGCCACATGAAAATCCGGATTTTAAGGGGCAGGCAAATGGACCAAACCGTCTGGAGGGGCGGCGGGCGGAGGAAGGGGCGATAGCCGCGTACAAGGACTTGGTGGAGAATTGACCCGAAGGCTCAAGGCGCCACCGAACCTCATCCGGGCCAGCATCGACAGTCGGCTCATGGAGAGCAATACAATCAAGAAGCTCATGCTAGGCGACCACTTCCGGAGGCCCAAATGGCCTCCGGAACGCGAGGCGCCCTGAGTCAATAAGGGCCTGTTGAACTGAGATTGTAGGGACGACAGCGATGGAGAAGAGGTCAGGAAAGCGGGCCGCGAAGGGGGCGTCACCCGCCCATCGGTCAAACCAGAACAAGGTCGCTGCTCCCGATCCGACCGAGATGGAAGTCCCAATGCGGAGGACGGGGAGCAGTTGGATGACTGACTGCCAGAACTGGGACCCACCCGACCGTTGGCAGAAGGCCAGAGGTTGGCCACGCAAGTATTTATTCCAGATGATGTCTAACCACAGACCGCCATGCCCTTGTGAGATGCGCCAGAGCCAGCGGGAGAGGAGGGCAATGTTCATGCGCTTCGAGCACATGATGCCAAGGCCTCCTTGCTCCCGGGGCTTGCAGATGTCGGGCCAACTAACCATATGATACTTCTGCTTGTTATTGTCCCCAGCCCAATAGAAGCGAGATTGGATTTTAGCGATCTCGTGATGGAGGGTCTCGTGGAGGCTGTAGAAGCTCATAAGGAATAGGAGGAGACTAGAGAGCGAGGAGTTGATGAGAATCGTCCGGGCCGCCTTCGAGAGCCACGACCCTGCCAAGGCTCAATGCGCGTTTGCAACTTGGTTACCGCAGGACGAAGGTCCGCCACAGTGAGCCGAGAGTCACTAATGGGCATTCCCAGGTAGGTCGTTGGGAGGGAACCTAGGCAGCAATTGAGGCGGTTCGCAATGTCAAGGGCCTCAGCCGGAGAGTAGCCCATCACCATCACATCACTCTTGTCGAAGATGATCTTAAGACCAGACATTTGTTGGAAGCAGAGGAAGAGGAATTTAAGGCTAGCGATGTCCGAATCCGAGCCTTCGACCATGATGATGGTGTCGTCAGCGTACTGGAGCAGGGAGATGCCAATGCCACCGGTCAAGTGGGGGGTGATCCCACGAATATGACCCGCGGCCTTAGCCTTGTCCAGGATGGCCGCAAGAGCATCGACCACCATATTAAACAGGAACGGGGAGAATGGGTCACCTTGCCTCACCCCGCAGTAAGTGGGGAAGTAGGGGCCGATCTCCCCATTGATGTTGACGGTCGTGCGACCACACGAGACCATCTGCATAACCCGCGTCACCCAATGGTCATCGAAGCCTTTCCGCAGGAGAACTTCCCGAAGGAAGGGCCAGCTAACAGTATCATAGGCCTTATGGAAATCGATCTTCAGGAAGACCGCCTTGAGGTGCTTGGAGCGGACCTCATGGAGGACTTCGTGAAGGACCAGCACCCCATCCAGAATATAACGGCCTTGGATGAAAGCCGATTGGTTGGGGTGGGTAATATGGTCCGTGAGCAGGGTCACCCTATTGGCGTACCCTTTAGCCAGAATCCGGAAGATCACGTTAATCACCGTGATTGGGCGGAACTGACGAATGTCAGAGGCACCAGGAACCTTGGGGATGAGCGAGATCATCCCGTAGTTAAGGCGCCCGAGATCGATGGACCCAACGTAGAACTCGTCGAAGATGGCCATGACCTCCGGCTTGATCACATTCCAGAAGCTCTGGAAGAACTTAACTGGAAGGCCATCCGGGCCAGGGGCCGAGGCAGGGTTCATGCCCTTGATGGCGGCCCAGACCTCGCCCTCTGAGAAGGGGGCCATAAGAGCCGCGTTCTCAGGCTCGGAAACAAGCTGGCGACCGGACCAGCAGTCAGGGGCCAGAGATAAGCCGCTCCGAGGAGCGGCTGTGAACAGGGACCTATAGAAGCCGTCGACGTGGGACCTAATGTCCCGCCGGGACTGCAGGAGGGTCGGGCCATCCCAAAGGAGAGGGATGGTGTTGCGCCTACGTCGGCCATTAGCAATGGCTTGGAAATAAGCCGTATTCGCGTCTCCCTTCAGGACCCATTTCTGAGCACCACGCAAACGCCAGTAGGCCTCTTCATCGGCGTAGATGATAGAGAGCTGATCTTCCAAGTCGTAGCGGGAGAGCCACTCCTCGGGAGAAAGGCCGGTAGCATCGGCACGCAGGTCCAAGGCTTGGATCGCAGACAGTAGAGCCTTCTTACGCTCGCGGAGGTCACGCCCCAGGTTGGCGCCCCACCCCTTCATGAACTGTCGGCCTCGCTTGGCGCAGACGTGCCAAGAGTCGACAGCGGAGGGAGGGCGAGCAAGAGACTGTGAGAAGGCGCGAGTCTCCAACCAACGGGCGCCGACCGCGTCGAAGATGCCAGCTTGGGACAACCAAAATGTCTCAAACCGGAAATGGGGGGGAACCGGGGGGCGTTCATCAGCGGAAGACAGAAGGAGGGGGACGTGGTCGGAGCCAATCCAAGTGATGGCCCGGAGGGAGGCAAGGGAGCAACGGAGGTCCCATTCCGGAGAAACTAGGACCCGGTCCAGGACGGACTGGGTTGGGGCAGCCTGACGGTTGGTCCAGGTGAACCTGGCACCAACCCGGTCAATCTCACGGAGGCCAAGATTAGCAATGCAATCGTTGAACATTTGCATAAGGGCAAAGTTGACGTCGGCATTGCTCTTGTCCTCCGCGAACCTAAGGAGATTAAAGTCACCCCCCACAACAACCGGCAGCGACGCAGCCAACACCTTCCGGTGAAGCTCCTCGAGGAAGGAGGCGGAACGGCTGTGGTCGGCGGGGCCGTAGACAATAATGACCTCCCACTTGAAGTTAAGGGAGCGTTTAAAGATCTCCATGCTAACAAAGAACTGACCCCGGTCCATACTACCCACCTCGAAGGTGGCATCCTTCACACCTAATAGGATGCCACCGGAATGGCCCGCGGTCCCACTAGAAGGGAGCCAATGCCAAGCGAAAAGGTGGGAGCTCAGGCGGTCAAGCTCCGGGAGGGAGAAATCCGTACGCATGGTCTCCTGGATGGCCACAATATCAATGTGTTCGTCACGCATGTACTCGATGAGTTGGCGGCGGCGGCCATCATGGCCGAAACCGCGGATGTTCCAGAAGAGGGCACGCATCACGCAACCATTGAGGGGCTGCTTGACCCCAGGACACGAGATGCGCTTTGGGCGCGGAGAGCGGCAGTCCGAGAACGGGTACGACCCCGAAGCTCGGCGGCGGTCAGGGGGAATTCCACCAAACCTCCGAGGAGGGGGCGGCATAGGTTCCGCCGACTCGGACGACGAGTCAGGGGGCAAGAGCAAGGCTGCTCTAGCCGCAGCCAGCCTACCGTCGAGGATCTCGCGGGCCCTAATGGCCTCGATCTGGGCTAAGGGGGACCGACCTCCCCCTAAAGATGATTGCGGAGTCGGTCGCGATCTTCACAAGGTTTCCAAGCGGCACCGACTCGAGAGCAGAGAAGGAACAAGTAGCTGCCGAGGGGGGGCGAAGGGGTACCTGGCTCCAAGTTCTGTGCAGCGGCACGAAGCTCTGCCCGCTCGCGGATGGGTAGCGCCGGGCAACCCTCCGGGCGCGCCGCGTCCAACCGAGCACTCCGGCGAGAAGCAGTCGCCGGAGAGGAGACCGAACGGGCGCGCCGAGAGAAGGCCACGACGCGTGGAGGCGGAGGCGGGGCAGCCAGGGGGTGGTCACCTGGGACGCCCCGTCCAGGCCAGAGACCGCAGCGGGGAGGAGCTGAAGAGCCGGGGTCAGAGTGGAAGACGGCGATGGCATCGGTGTCGGGGATGATGGTGGTGGAGCAGAGTCGGTGACGAGAGCCGCGGTAGGGCAGCCGACGGGGCGACGTCGGGAGCGGCGCCGGAGGAGGGAGCAGGGGCGGCCACCACACCCCCGGCGAGCGGTGAGGGCGGGTCCTGGATCACCGACCCCGTAGGGAGGAGAACCATGTCCAGGACCGGCCCGTCTGGAGCGGTGGAGACAGGGGAGCGTGGTGAGGAGGCGGGGCAGACGACCAAGCCCACGCTGGAGGCGTCGCTGGCGGCAGGGGACTCGGCCACCGGACCGAGGAGGGCCTCGAGGAGGGGACCGGCGCGGCCTGGCGCCCATGCCCCCCATCGGCAGGAGGCGAAGGCGATCGGGACTGCGACCGGGAGGGCGAGTCATCCGAACCCTCCCCATCCTCCGACCGGCGGGAGCGGGGGCGGTGTCGGCCGTGGTAGTCCCCACCGGTCCCCGGGTTGCCGCCAGGGGGCCCATCGTCGGTGAAGCGGGGGCGGCCGACGTGGTTGGGGGGCTCGGGGGCGATGCGGAGGTCGTAGCCCTGGTCGTTGAAGAAAACACGGACGGTGACGTGGAGCTTGGAGGAGTCTAAGCACTTGACCTTGACCCGGACCTCCTCCTCCTTGCGGAGGGAGAGCTCGTCTACCACCACCACCTTGCCCAGGATCCTGGACATCTGGCGGATGACGAGCTCTGACCGGGCGATGTCGGGGAGACCACCCACAAGGAGCCAGGCGGTATCCAGAACAGCCACCGCAGGGGCGTCGAGGACCGGCTCGGTGATGTCGACGACAAGCTGGTTGAGGGCGAGGGTGCGTAGCCGTAACTGACAGTGTCGGGGAAGATCACGGTGAAGATGTGGCCGGCCGTGGGAGTGACCGCCCATTCCCACTGGCGACGGTATAGGTGGTTGAGCTCGGCCTCAATCATCTCCGGGGATGCCACCCCGTCGACCACCGTAACGATCGCCTGAAGGGAGGGGGTAGGCGGGGGAGATCTGAGACCTCAAGATGGAAGAAACCAAGCCCCTCGATGCCGTGGCCGTACATCATGAGTTCGGACGTCACGGGACGATCCGGGCACAAGAGAGCGGGGTGCCCGGGGTCCGTGCAGATGTAACAGCACTGAGGGTTGGCACAATTGACTTGCGAGTGTCCCGCCACCCCGCAGTTGAAGCACGGGGGCGAGGGAGGTTGGAGACGGGGCCCGGGGGGGCGGAGGCGCCCGGGGCCGAGGAAGGGGGGCGGCCGGGTTGCCACGGCCCTGGCCGCGGCGCTTCTTCTTCTTGGCAGGGCCTTGGCGGCCGCGAGAGGGAGCGCCGCCCGAGGTGGCAGCCGTGGCAGGGACCGAGGGGCCGGAGGCATGGGGCGGAACATATTTTCGGGTAGCCGGCGCGGAGGGAGGAGCTTGGACGCGGGGGGACGGGGGGCGAGCAGCACGAGCCGGGGACGGGCTGCGGCCCCGACGAGGCGCCGAAGATGGCGAGCGGCGGCGCGGCCTCCTATCCCCCGAGGCGGCAGGGCGAGGAGAGCGGGAGCGGCCCCGAGCATCGCGGCGAGCCGGGGAGCGGCGCTCGTCCCGGCGGCCCTCGCGGAGCTTGCGGAGCTCACGCCGGAGCTCCTCCTCGCGGCGGAGGGCGTCGGGGGAAGGGCGAGGGGCGTCACGGCGATTCTCCGCACGCCTCTTGGCCCGGGACGTCCCGTCCTCCTAGTCGCGGGGCATGGCCGAGCGCGGCGGGGAAGGAGGAGACGCGGGGGGAGGGGGAGCGACGGCAGAGGGCGAAGCGGTCGGGGGAGGCGCGAGGGCGGGACGAGCGGAGTCGAGAGTGGTGGCGGATGGAAGGAATGAGGCGGATGGGAGGCCTCCAGGGAGCCAGACCGAGTTGCCCGGGGCAGTGGGCCTAGGGCACGAGCGCGGCCCGGGAGAAGCCATCCAGCCCAACGGGAGGGGCGTGGGCCCAGAAGGGGACAGGCCAGTTGGGCCGGCGCGCGGCCCAGAATGCCCATCCCGGGCGGGACACAGCCCAGCAAGTGGGGGAGGCGCATCCCGTAGGGTTTCCCCCTGGGGAGCGAAACTCACCGCCGCCGCCGGCGGCGAGCCAGAGGGGGAGGCCGGCCACGAACGCCGCCGGGGATGGATCACACGGAGGGACAACGCGGATGAGCCGAAGGACGCGATGAAGGGGCGGAACGATGACGATCAAACGAGCGGAGCCGCGGGGGGCATGTCACAGCGAACCGCCGGCGGGGCAAGGGGCAACTCCGGCGAGCAACGAGCGGCCGGTCGGCGCCAGGACGAGCTTGCGCATCCCAGCTCAGAGCGGCCGACCACGCCCCAGGCCCGGAGCCGCCGGCGGCGAGCTCCGCCTACCCGCAAGGACGCACCTTGCATCCCATACGCCCGAGACGAGCTCGAGGGCGGAGTCGGCGACTGCAGCGGCCGCGTGCCGGCGACCGAACCCCGCACGCGGGGGGCTGGGCCACCGGCCCTGCAGGGCTGAGCAGCGCGACGGGGAGCGGAGGCCTGGGGAGAGGAGGCGCCGGCCGGAGCGGGGAACGGGAGCGACGCCGGGGACCTGCGGGGCGGAGGGAGCCGGAGGAGCGGAGGGGAGCGCGGCCATCGGGGAGACGACGGAGCACGGGGAGGCGGCGGAGGCGGCCCGCGCGGGCGGGGCGCCAGCGCAGTCGCCAGAGCCCGAGAGCGCCATCCCAAGTTAGCCTTACCGCAAACCAACCCATGCTCTTCAAGAAGTTTAATACGCCATCATCTTTAGTGGTAGGTTAGAACATTGCATTCGCAATTCATACATTCAATAAACCATCATCTCCCACGAGAAGTGAGGTTCATTTTATGTAGTTGCTAAACTTTTTAAACGAGGAGCCAAGTCCAAGTGATAGTAAGGTGGAGTAAATTGCAAGAAACCACCAGTTTGAAGGCTTGGTTTGCAGAAAACACTACGTTACATTTTTTTGACAGAAAGTACCGCATCTTGTGTAATCTTGTTGCAAATAACACTGATTGGCGCATTAGAGCGCTTTAAGTATGTTTGTGACAGGTGGGTCCAGATTTTGCCGACGTGGCATAACGACTCGGCCGAGACGGCGTCATAGTCGACAGGGGCCCACCCGCCAGCTGGATTCTTCGATTCATCCTTGTTTCTCACCGGAAATTCCTCCTCGATCCCCTTTCTCATGTTGGACGCAGGTGTGCCGCCACCCACGGCTGATCCTAACCGCCACCCCACGGCCGGACTGCGCCGTGACCGCCGGCGTCGACAACGAGCCCAGCCCTACCTCTACTCCTCCCTGTTTCCTGGATCGACCGTGTACGCCGCTGCCATGGACCAGCGGCGTGGACGCCACTGCCATGGACCAGCGTCGTGGACGCCGCCGCCATGGACGAGTGTTGTGAATCGTAGCATAATTTAAAATTTTCCTACGCTCACCAAGATGCATCTATGGAGTCTACTAGCAATGAGGGGAAAGGAGTGGATCTACAAACCCTTGTAGATCGCGAGCGGAAGCGTTCCAATGAACGTGGATGACGAAGTCGTACTCGCCGTGATCCAAATCACCGATGACCGAGTGCCGAACGTACGGCACCTCCGCGTTCAACACACGTACGGTGCAGCAACGTCTCCTCCTTCTTGATCCAGCAAGGGGGGAGGAGAGGTTGATGGAGATCCAACAGCACGACGGCGTGGTGATGGATGTAGCGGGTCTCCGGCAGGGCTTCGCCGAGCTTCTGCGAGAGAGAGAGGTGTTGCAGGGGAGGAGGGAGGCGCCCAAGGCTGTGTGTTGCTTCCCTCCCTCCCCCCACTATATATAGGGCCAAGGGAGAGGGGGGGCGCAGCCTTGCCCCTTCCTCCAAGGAAGGGTGCGGACAGGGGGGGAGTCCTTCCCCCCCAAGGCACCTCGGAGGTGCCTTCCCCCTTTAGGACTCTCCCTTCTTTCTTATCTCTTGCGCATGGGCCTCTTGGGGCTGGTGCCCTTGGCCCATATAGGCCAAGGCGCACCCCTTACAGCCCATGTGGCCCCCCGGGGCTGGTGGACCCCCTTGGTGGACCCCCGGACCCCTTTCGGCACTCCCGGTACAGTACCGTTAAAGCGCGAAACTTTTCCGGCGACCAAAATAAGACTTCCCATATATAAATCTTTACCTCCGGACCATTCCGGAACCTCTCGTGACGTCCGGGATCTCATCCGGGACTCCGAACAACTTTCGGGTTTCCGCATACATATATCTCTACAACCCTAGCGTCACCGGACCTTAAGTGTGTAGACCCTACGGGTTCGGGAGACATGCAGACATGACCGAGACGCCTCTCCGGTCAATAACCAACAGCGGGATCTGGATACCCATGTTGGCTCCCACATGTTCCACGATGATATCATCGGATGAACCACGGTGTCGAGGATTCAATCAATCCGTATGCAATTCCCTTTGTCAATCGGTATGTTACTTGCCCGAGATTCGATCGTCGGTATCCTAATACCTTGTTCAATCTCATTACCGGCAAGTCTCTTTACTCGTACCGCAATGCATGATCCCGTGACTAACGCCTTAGTCACATTGAGCTCATTATGATGATGCATTACCGAGTGGGCCCAGAGATACCTCTCCGTCACACGGAGTGACAAATCCCAGTCTCGATCCGTGCCAACCCAACAGACACTTTTGGAGATACCCGTAATGCACCTTTATAGTCACCCAGTTATGTTGTGACGTTTGGCACACCCAAAGCACTCCTACGGTATCCGGGAGTTGCACGATCTCATGGTCTAAGGAAAAGATACTTGACATTGGAAAAGCTCTAGCAAACGAAACTACACGATCTTTTATGCTATGCTTAAGTTGGGTCTTGTCCATCACATCATTCTCCTAATGATGTGATCCCGTTATAAATGACATCCAATGTCCATAGTCAGGAAACCATGACTATCTGTTGATCAACGAGCTAGTCAACTAGAGGCTTACTAGGGACAGGTTGTGGTCTATGTATTCACACATGTATTACGATTTCCGGACAATACAATTATAGCATGAATAATAGACAATTATCATGAACAAAGAAATATAATAATAACCATTTATTATTGCCTCTAGGGCATATTTCCAACAGTCTCCCACTTGCACTAGAGTCAATAATCTAGTTACATTGTGATGAATCGAACACCCATTGCGTCCTGGTGTTGATCATGTTTTGCCCTAGGGAGAGGTTTAGTCAACGGATCTGCTACATTCAGGTCCGTATGTACTTTACAAATATCTATGTCTCCATTTTGAACACTTTCACGAATGGAGTTGAAGCGACGCTTGATATGCCTGGTCTTCCTGTGAAACCTGGGCTCCTTCGCAAGGGCAATAGCTCCAGTGTTGTCACAGAAGAGAGTCATCGGGCCCGACGCACTGGGAATCACCCCTAGGTCGGTAATGAACTCCTTCATCCAGACTGCTTCCTGTGCTGCCTCCGAGGCTGCCATGTATTCCGCTTCACATGTAGATCCCGCCACGACGCTTTGCTTGCAACTGCACCAGCTTACTGCTCCTCCATTCAAAATATACACGTATCCAGTCTGTGACTTTGAGTCATCTAGATCTGTGTCGAAGCTAGCGTCGACGTAACCCTTTACGACGAGCTCTTCGTCACCTCCATAAACGAGAAACATATCCTTAGTCCTTTTCAGGTACTTCAGGATATTCTTGACCGCTGTCCAGTGTTCCTTGCCGGGATTACTTTGGTACCTTCCTACCAAACTTACGGCAAGGTTTACATCAGGTCTGGTACACAGCATGGCATACATAATAGACCCTATTGCCGAGGCATAGGGGATGACACTCATCTCTTCTATATCTTCTGCCGTGGTCGGGCATTGAGCCGTGCTCAATTGCACACCTTGCAATACAGGCAAGAACCCCTTCTTGGACTGATCCATACTGAACTTCTTCAATATCTTATCAAGGTATGTACTCTGTGAAAGACCAATGAGGCATCTTGAGCTATCTCTATAGATCTTGATGCCTAATATATAAGCAGCTTCTCCAAGGTCCTTCATTGAAAAACACTTATTCAAATAGGCCTTTATACTTTCCAAGAATTCTATATCATTTCCCATCAACAGTATGTCATCCACATATAATATGAGAAATGCTACAGAGCTCCCACTCACTTTCTTGTAAACACAGGCTTCTCCATAAGTCTGTGTAAACCCAAACGCTTTGATCATCTCATCAAAGCGAATGTTCCAACTCCGAGATGCTTGCACCAGCCCATAGATTGAGCGCTGGAGCTTGCATACTTTGTTAGCATTCTTAGGATCGACAAAACCTTCCGGCTGCATCATATACAACTCTTCCTTAAGGAAGCCATTAAGGAATGCCGTTTTGACGTCCATCTGCCATATCTCATAATCATAGTATGCGGCAATTGCTAACATGATTCGGACGGACTTCAGCTTTGCTACGGGTGAGAAAGTCTCATCGTAGTCAACCCCTTGAACTTGTCGATAACCCTTAGCGACAAGTCGAGCTTTGTAGATGGTCACATTACCATCCGCGTCCGTCTTCTTCTTAAAGATCCATTTGTTTTCTATGGCTCGCCGCTCATCGGGCAAGTCAGTCAAAGTCCATACTTTGTTTTCATACATGGATTCTATCTCGGATTTCATGGCTTCTAGCCATTTGTCGGAATCCGGGCCCGCCATCGCTTCTTCATAGTTCGAAGGTTCACCGTTGTCTAACAACATGATTTCCAGGACAGGGTTGCCGTACCACTCTGGTGCGGAACGTGTCCTTGTGGACCTACGAAGTTCAGTAACTTGATCTGAAGCTTCATGATCATTATCATTAACTTCCTCCCCAGTCGGTGTAGGCGCCACAGGAACATTTTCCCGCGCTGCGCTACTTTCCGGTTCGGAAGGGGTGACTATCACCTCATCAAGTTCCACTTTCCTCCCACTCAATTCTTTTGAGAGAAACTCCTTCTCTAGAAAGGACCCATTCTTGGCAACGAAGATCTTGCCTTCGGATCTGAGGTAGAAGGTATACCCAACAGTTTCCTTAGGGTATCCTATGAAGACGCATTTTTCCGATTTGGGTTCGAGCTTTTCAGGTTGAAGTTTCTTGACATAAGCATCGCATCCCCAAACTTTTAGAAACGACAGCTTAGGTATCTTCCCAAACCATAATTCATACGGTGTCGTCTCAATGGATTTCGACGGAGCCCTATTTAAAGTGAATGCGGCAGTCTCTAAAGCATAACCCCAAAATGAGAGCGGTAAATCGGTAAGAGACATCATAGATCGCACCATATCCAATAAAGTGCGATTACGACGTTCGGACACACCATTTCTCTGAGGTGTTCCAGGCGGCGTGAGTTGTGAAACTATTCCACATTTCCTTAAGTGTGCTCCAAACTCGTGACTTAAATATTCTCCACCACGATCTGATCGTAGGAATTTTATTCTCCTGTCACGTTGATTCTCAACTTCACTCTGAAATTCCTTGAACTTTTCAAAGGTTTCAGACTTGTGTTTCATTAGGTAGACATATCCATATCTACTTAAATCATCAGTGAGAGTGAGAACATAACGATATCCTCCGCGAGCCTCAACACTCATTGGACCACACACATCGGTATGTATGATTTCCAATAAGTTGGCTGCTCGTTCCATTGTTCCGGAGAACGGAGTCTTGGTAATCTTACCCATGAGGCATGGTTCGCACGTGTCAAATGATTCGTAATCAAGAGACTCCAAAAGTCCATCTGCATGGAGCTTCTTCATGCGCTTGACACCAATGTGACCAAGGCGGCAGTGCCACAAGTATGTGGGACTATCGTTATCAACTTTACATCTTTTGGTATTCACACTATGAACATGTGTAACATCACGTTCGAGATTCATCAAAAATAAACCATTGACCAGCGGGGCATGACCATAAAACATCTCTCTCAAATAAATAGAACAACCATTATTCTCGGATTTAAATGAGTAGCCATCTCGAATTAAACGAGATCTAGACACAATGTTCATGCTCAAAGCTGGCACTAAATAACAATTATTGAGGTTTAAAACTAATCCCGTGGGTAGATGCAGAGGTAGCGTGTCGACGGCGATCACATCGACCTGGGAACCATTCCCGACACGCATCGTCACCTCGTCCTTTGCCAGTCTCCGTTTATTCCGTAGTTCCTGCTTTGAGTTACAAATATGAGCAACCGCACCGGTATCAAATACCCAGGAGCTACTACGAGTACTGGTAAGGTACACATCAATTACTTGTATATCACATATACCTTGGGTGTTTCCGGCCTTCTTCTTGTCCGCTAAATATTTGGGGCAGTTCCGCTTCCAGTGACCACTTCCCTTGCAATAAAAGCACTCAGTCCCGGGCTTGGGTCCATTCTTTGACTTCTTCCCAGTAACTGGTTTACCGGGCGCGGCAACTCCCTTGCCGTCCTTCTTGAAGTTCTTCTTACCCTTGCCCTTCTTGAACTTGGTGGTTTTATTCACCATCAACACTTGATGTTCTTTTCTGATCTCCCCTTCCGCTGATTTCAGCATTGAATATACCTCGGGAATGGTCTTTTCCATCCCCTGCATATTATAGTTCATCACAAAGCTCTTGTAGCTTGGTGGAAGCGACTGGAGGATTCTGTCAATGACCGCGTCATCCGGGAGATTAACTCCCAGCTGAGACAAGCGGTTGTGCAACCCAGACATTCTGAGTATGTGCTCACTAACAGAACTGTTCTCCTCCATTTTACAGCTGAAGAACTTGTCGGAGACATCATATCTCTCGACCCGGGCATGAGCTTGGAAAACTAGTTTCAGCTCCTCGAACATCTCATATGCTCCATGTTTCTCAAAACGCTTTTGGAGACCCGGTTCTAAGCTGTAAAGCATGCCGCACTGAACGAGGGAGTAATCATCAGCACGTGATTGCCAAGCGTTCATAACGTCTTGGTTCTGTGGGATTGGTGCATCACCTAGCGGTGCTTCTAAGACATAATCTTTCTTGGCTACTATGAGGATGAGCCTCAGGTTCCGGACCCAGTCCGTATAGTTGCTGCCATCATCTTTCAGCTTGGTTTTCTCTAGGAACGCGTTGAAATTGAGGACAACGTTGGCCATTTGATCTACAAGACATAGTGTAAAGATTTTAGACTAAGTTCATGATAATTGAGTTCATCTAATCAAATTATTTAATGAACTCCCACTCAGATAGACATCCCTGTAGTCATCTAAGTGAAACATGGTCCGAGTTCAACTAGGCCGTGTCCGATCATCACGTGAGACGGACTAGTCAAGATCGGTGTACATCTCCATGTTGATCGTATCTTCTATACGACTCATGCTCGACCTTTCGGTCCTCCGTGTTCCGAGGCCATGTCTGTACATGCTAGGCTCGTCAAGTCAACCTAAGTGTATTGCGTGTGTTCCGAGGCCATGTCTGTACATGCTAGGCTCGTCAACACCCGTTGTATTCGAACGTAAGAATCTATCACACCCGATCATCACGTGGTGCTTTGAAACGACGAACCTTCACAACGATGCACAGTTAGGGTGAACACTTTCTTGAAATTATTATAAGGGATCATCCTACTTGCTACCGTCGTTCTAAGCAAATAAGATGCAAAAACATGATAAACATCACATGCAATCAAATAGTGACATGATATGGCCAATATCATCATGCTCCTTTGATCTCCATCTTCGGGGCACCATGATCATCTTTGTCACCGGCATGACACCATGATCTCCATCATTGTGTCTTCATGAAGTCGTCACGCCAACGATTACTTCTACTTCTATGGCTAACGCGTTTAGCAATAAAGTAAAGTAATTTACATGGCGTTATTCAATGACTCGCAGGTCATACAAAATAATAAAGACAACTCCTATGGCTCCTGCCGGTTGTCATACTCATCGACATGCAAGTCGTGATTCCTATTACAAGAATATGATCAATCTCATACATCACATATATCATTCATCACATCTTCTGGCCATATCACATCACATAGCACTTGCTGCAAAAACAAGTTAGACGTCCTCTAATTGTTGTTGCAAGTTTTTACGTGGTTTGTAGGTTTCTAGCAAGAACGTTTCTTACCTACGTATGACCACAACGTGATTTGCCAATTTCTATTTACCCTTCATAAGGACCCTTTTCATCGAATCTGTTCCGACTAAAGTAGGAGAGACAGTCACCCGCTAGCCACCTTATGCAACTTGTGCATGTCAGTCGGTGGAACCTGTCTCACGTAAGTGTACGTGTAAGGTCGGTCCGGGCCGCTTCATCCTACAATGCCGCCGAAACAAGAAAAGACTAGTAGCGGCAATAAGAATTGGCAAACTCAACGCCCACAACTTCTTTCTGTTCTACTCGTGCATAGTAACTACGCATAGACCTGGCTCATGATGCCACTGTTGTGAATCGTAGCATAATTTAAAATTTTCCTACGCTCACCAAGATGCATCTATGGAGTCTACTAGCAACGAGGGGAAAGGAGTGGATCTACATACCCTTGTAGATCGCGAGCGGAAGCGTTCCAATGAACGTGGATGACGAAGTCGTACTCGCCGTGATCCAAATCACCGATGACCGAGTGCCGAACGTACGGCACCTCCGCGTTCAACACACGTACGGTGCAGCGACGTTTCCTCCTTCTTGATCCAGCAAGGGGGGAGGAGAGGTTGATGGAGATCCAACAGCACGACGGCGTGGTGATGGATGTAGCGGGTCTCCGGCAGGGCTTCGCCGAGCTTCTGCGAGAGAGAGAGGTGTTGCAGGGGAGGAGGGAGGCGCCCAAGGCTGTGTGTTGCTGCCCTCCCTCCCCCCCACTATATATAGGGCCAAGGGAGAGGGGGGCGCAGCCTTGCCCCTTCCTCCAAGGAAGGGTGCGGCCAGGGGGGGAGTCCTTCCCCCCCAAGGCACCTCGGAGGTGCCTTCCCCCTTTAGGACTCTCCCTTCGTTCTTATCTCTTGCGCATGGGCCTCTTGGGGCTGGTGCCCTTGGCCCATATAGGCCAAGGCGCACCCCTTACAGCCCATGTGGCCCCCCGGGGCTGGTGGACCCCCTTGGTGGACCCCCGGACCCCTTTCGGCACTCCCGGTACAATACCGATAAAGCGCGAAACTTTTCCGGCGACCAAAATAAGACTTCCCATATATAAATCTTTACCTCCGGACCATTCCGGAACCTCTCGTGACGTCCGGGATCTCATCCGGGACTCCGAACAACTTTCGGGTTTCCGCATACATATATCTCTACAACCCTAGCGTCACCGGACCTTAAGTGTGTAGACCCTACGGGTTCGGGAGACATGCAGACATGACCGAGACGCCTCTCCGGTCAATAACCAACAGCGGGATCTGGATACCCATGTTGGCTCCCACATGTTCCACGATGATATCATCGGATGAACCACGGTGTCGAGGATTCAATCAATCCGTATGCAATTCCCTTTGTCAATCGGTATGTTACTTGCCCGAGATTCGATCGTCGGTATCCCAATACCTTGTTCAATCTCGTTACCGGCAAGTCTCTTTACTCGTACCGCAATGCATGATCCCGTGACTAACGCCTTAGTCACATTGAGCTCATTATGATGATGCATTACCGAGTGGGCCCAGAGATACCTCTCCGTCACACGGAGTGACAAATCCCAGTCTCGATCCGTGCCAACCCAACAGACACTTTCGGAGATACCCGTAATGCACCTTTATAGTCACCCAGTTACGTTGTGACGTTTGGCACACCCAAAGCACTCCTACGGTATCCGGGAGTTGCACGATCTCATGGTCTAAGGAAAAGATACTTGACATTGGAAAAGCTCTAGCAAACGAAACTACACGATCTTTTATGCTATGCTTAAGTTGGGTCTTGTCCATCACATCATTCTCCTAATGATGTGATCCCGTTATCAATGACATCCAATGTCCATAGTCAGGAAACCATGACTATCTGTTGGTCAACGAGCTAGTCAACTAGAGGCTTACTAGGGACAGGTTGTGGTCTATGTATTCACACATGTATTACGATTTCCGGACAATACAATTATAGCATGAATAATAGACAATTATCATGAACAAAGAAATATAATAATAACCATTTATTATTGCCTCTAGGGCATATTTCCAACAACGAGCGCCAAGGACGCCGCCGCCTTGCCGTCGCGGCCACGCTGCCACATCAGGTTCGAAAGAAGAATTGTTGGCCGCCTTGAACTGCCTCTCCTTTCCGAGCACAAACACGGCCACCACCCGCGCCCAGTCGTCGGGCTTGAGCGAGGCCGGCTTGTCCCTCACCTCGTGGATGGTCTTGCGGTCCGGGAGGGAGACGGGCGGGATCCGGCGGAGGCGGGCGGCCTGGAGGAACTCGGTGTGCTTGAGGTCGTTGTGCTGGGCGAGGAAGACGGTGGCGGAAAGCGGGTAGGGGCGGCCGGACTGCTTGGAGGCGAAGGCGGTGGGGAGGTTGGCCGGGAAGGTGTAGTCGTCGCCGAAGAGGACGTCGTCGCCGTTGAAGATGATCTTGTCCAGGTCGCCGCGGGCGGCGTAGTCCCGGAGCACGGCCAGGGGATCCATGGCCACGCCGCCGGAGCTCTGCTTTGGCTTGGCTTCTCGCTGGATCAGGCGGCACTGGGGTTCTGCTCGCGTGCTTGGGTAGGCTCCAGGGAGCTGATTGCTTTTTTGGTTTTCATCTAAGGGTTCCTTTAAAATTACAGGGACTTGTTTGTAAATCTAGACAAATGCACCATCTAACGCCGTCTCAGCCGAGTCGTTATGCCACGTCGGCAAAATCTGGACCCACCTGTCATAAACATACTTAAAGCGCTCTAATTCGCCAATCGGTGTTATTTGCAACAAGATTACACAAGATGCGGTGCTTTCTGTCAAAAAATGTAACCTAGTGTTTTCTGCAAACCAAGCCTTCAAACTGGTGGTTTCTTGCAATTTACTCTAGTAAGGTGAGATGACCAAATTCGAAAGAGGCTAATTAACTTGTAACGATAGGGTGGTCAAGGAGACACAAGGACTACTGAGGAGAAAATAAACGTGGTAGAATCATTATTGGTTGTTTGACATACCTTTTTGAATTACAACTTTTTTTCTCAAGGTATATTTTTTTGTTATCCCGTGACAACGCATGGGCATTCGACTAGTTAGAGGTAGGGAGGAACCACCGAGTCCGCGTGTTCGCCTGCATCACACCTTAGACGCGTCAGCGAGGTCCATCACCATCATGTTTATTTTAAGATTTTTTTATTAGCATGATTTTAAAGCAGCATCGGTTATCTTATTTCAAGCAACACAGATGGGTCCGTCTGCATTCCTATGTTCACCCGTTCGGTTGATCGTCCGAGCCAACGAGCAGATAGAGAAGGAGAAGGAGAGCTTACGTGGTCAATCATTTTCCTAACAAATCTTTACACGCGTCCATGAACTTTTTACACGCATTTTACATATCTTTTCTAACTAATAAATCTTCCCTCCCCCTGAATTGTATGGGGGTGGACCCCTTCTCCCCCTATTTTCCGATGAGAAATATATCACTGGACCTAAAACTACTTGGGGATGTCAAGTTAGTCCTCATACTATGAAAATGCACATCTATTTTCTTAAAGTTTGTCAAGCGTGTCACCGCAGTACTATATGTGCTGCATAACCTTTGATTTGCGCGGGTGGCAGGTTGACCACTGCCATGTGGCAATTTTTTGCACAACTTCCCTCCTTGCGGCCTTCCTCTTTGCACAAAAGCTACGCATATGTCATCTAACCATCAAACCATCCATCCAATCCCACAATTCTCTCATACGATCTAGTCGTTGCCATCCCTACTACGTCGTCACCGGTCTTGCTCTCCCACACAATGGGTCCGGACCCCCTCCCCGAACGGCAGCGACTGCCTTCCACGAAGGGCGCGGCGCCTGCAGCGCACGTGGCAGCAAGCAAGCGGGCTGGCTCCGACCTCAATTCTCTCCTCCTTCCACCCTCGTCGTGAAAGTCTAGACAACTTTGTGCCCACTTCCTTCCTAGCCCACTCATGACATTTTGGGCGCTGAGGTGGGTTGCGGTCGTCGGAGGTGGTGAGAAGGCAAGGAAGAGGGTGTATGCAACGAGAGCCACAAAATAAAATAGATGACCTTGGGGGGGGGGGGGGGGGGGGAGGGTGCAAAAAGCTGCAACATGATAGTAGTCAGCGTGCCACCCGGTCAAGTCAAAGCTGATGCGGCATGGATAGGACTGCCAGTGACTTTCGGACCCCTATATACTGTTTAGTAATATTACAATTAACTTGACATTCCTCGAATAGTTTTAAGATTTATGGTGTATTTCATGTTGGGGAACGTAGTATTTAAAAAAAATCCTACGATCACGCAAGATCTATCTAGCAGATGCATAGCAACGAGAGAGGAAAGTATGTCCGCGTACCCTCGTACGAGTCACTCAAATAGCACTAAGTTGTTAGACAACTTACTAATGTCTATGGCAGAAGATGGATCTCAGTGACTCAGTATAAGCTTGGATGGGCGCATGACATCACACCACAAGTTCTCATCACTGTTAAGAGCATCTGCAGCCGGATACAGCAAATCCGAGCCATCAAACGTCTGTGAACGCGCCCGGTCATGCCTTAAATATTCAATTCTATCGGATACCTCAAATTAAAAACCTCGAATCCATACTATTACATGCAACGTAAACCTAATCTTAAACGGAGCTCGTCCGGCTCCGCCATGCCCATGTCCGGCAGCCGGCTGTGCACCTCGGAGTGTTGCTTCGGTCACCGACAAGGTAGAGTAGGACATGGGGCACACCGGCTCACGGGACTCGAGGCGTTGTTGCCTCTCATGCTCTACTCTTTCTCATCGGAGCCTGGAACCTTGACCGTGCCGGTGGACGTGAGATCGATGATGGATCCATTGTGGGAGGAGCCAGCGATATCCACCACGACGCGGTTGCGGCGCCCGGTTGGGTGCACCATACGGGGCATCAAAGAATGCGACTCTGCCTCACCGACGTCCACCGCCGTGAGGGCTGCCGCCGGAGCCCGCGCCTGCTGTCTCGCCCAGCAGGCACGTTGCGCCATATTTGCGTCTGACGACGCCCATGCGTTCCCCTCAGCCTTGGCACGCCAACAAAGGGGTTGCGCGTTCGCCACCATGTTTGGACGCTAGATGGACCACACCGTCTCTGGTGAAGCAGTGGCGACACACCTTGCGGCGGACCCATGCGCCATTTGGACGGACGCAATGGATTCCTGACTAAAGGTGTCTGAGCACTATCATCGGGTGTCCTCCTCGCAGGAGCGGCGGAGCACAAGCCGGGCCTCAGAGCCGCGTGGGATGAGCTTGTGGTCGGCGGATCGAGAGGTGTAGGACTTGGATCCACTGCCCGCCATGCCGGAGAAGGCCGGAGATCGCCGGACAGAAACTTGGTTCGCGGAGTGGAGTAGACGGAGTGGAGTGGAGTGGCGAGGGTTTGGTCAGGGGAGCGGATGAGGTCAAATATATGTGGGATCGGGTGGGCTAGCGTGCGTCGGGTTCGATCTGACGGACACACCCTGACGCGCCCGGGCCTCCCCCTATCCGCCCCATATTGGTGCTGGTCAGCCCGGGCTTTTGAAAATTTGAGATGTGTATCTAAGTCAGGTTTTTTTTATCGGTCATTGACCAAACGGACCGCCCAAACGTACGAGGGGGTTTGAGGCCGCCGGTTGTAGATACTCTAAGGGCATCTCCAACAAAGTGCATCGAAGTCGACACACGAACACGTTTGAACGTGTCATCAGACAACGAATCGGGGACGGACATCTAACCTTTTGCACGAAATGTCCGTGCGCATTTCAAAACTAAATTTTAAAAACTGAACTTAAACTACGCTAGGTATCGAACGGTGACCTTGTAGGCATGCACTCCAAGGCTGTCGGCACCTCCGCGGTCGTCCGCACTGTCATCGTCGTTGCTGCCCCTATTGTCGCCGTCGTCCTTCCAACAGCGGACGACCGTCAAGGATTCGCGACAACCATGATCAGTGGCCGCCGTGCGCTGGTGGCGTAGCCAACCGACGTCACGCAGACGATTGGCCACGTCCGGCTTGCGGTGATGGTCGGGCGCATACTCCAGTGATCCAGTCCACGCCGCCCGCCCTTGGCCTTTGGCCTTGTCATTGCCAGCTATTGAAAGGGCGTGGTCAGACTTGGCCAACCCTATCTTGTAGAGTTAGTCGCTGATCCAGCGGTGGTCCTGGACGATCTTTGGCCCGGGGTAAGGCGAGGCCAGGTCGGCACACACCCAGTTGAGCACTGCTATACACACGCCCCACATGGCAAATGTGGAACAACGCGCCACGTTGGGCCGCTCCCGGCGCTCCTCCTCGGTTGTTGCCTTTTCGTCTGCCATCCTGGCGCGTGATGACGAGGCGTCACCGCCGCGACCGAGGTGGTGACAGACACGGCCACGCGCGTTGGTGATCGTCGAGAGGGCTTCCCCTTCTTGACGGCGGCGGGGCGAGAGGGCGCCTCCGTCTTGACGCGACGTTGCGACGAGGACATCGGCTCCTCTTTGACGCGGTGGCACAGCGGCGAGGACGGCGCCAGACAGAGATCAAACATCGATCGCGCGAGGAGCAGTTGAGCTATCGCGCGCACTCCTCTTTGGTTCGTGCGGCCTCGGCGAGGAGGAGCGGCTGCTGCTGCCTCGTCGTCCGAGGAGAGCACCACCTCCTCGGTCTTTATCGTTGATGCCATGGAGCCCAACGAGCCCGGGAACCGTGGGCGATGACGCATGATCTGAAGCTCCTCGTAGATCCTCCTGTCGGCAGGGACTTGGCCATGGCGGCGATGAGCAGTAAGGAGAGGACCGGAAAGGAGAGGAGAGGCGAGGTAGCGGTGTAGAGGTGATGGGCTATAGTTTGCCGATGCGGTGTCGCTTCATGCAAGCGCAGTGGCCGGAGTAGGCTTCTTGGTCATCGCGTTCGCCTTGAAGCGGCTCTGATCAGCTGTCCGGTCACGTCGGTCTGACCGGCATGGATGTGAGTAGGTGGAAGGCCAGTTGTGTTTGCTCTGAGAGGCAATGAATGCGCGATGAGACCTATGGACCGAAGCGCGCGACGAGGGTTTTTAAATGGGAAGGGGTGACGATGATTTCCCGAGTTAGAATGCTTGGTCTGGCGCGCGATGGGCAAACTTCCCCGACTTTGCTTCCAATTTGCAAGAACTTGGACATGCGGGCCGATCGCGCACGTTTGATGGACAGTGCTGGAGAGCACAAAGTATCCGGACCGCACAGTCGAGACATTTACGGACAATTTGATTAATAGCCTTGGAGATGCCCTTGCGAGAGATTCTAAGTGTCACAGGAGCACCTAAGCGCAAGTGCTCGAGCGCAAACTTAGCCATGGATCTAAGATCCAATGTCAAAGAACACACAAGTGAATAGTATCAATTTTTGTGACACTATTCATGCTGAATTTGTCATTTTTTCTTGTGTTTTTAGGGAAAAAAATCAAATGTTAGTAAAAAAAGTTATCAAATGTTAGCAAGAGAGCTACCAGATCTATTACTTAGAAAGAACACCCCAAACAAGGAATGCATCGCATAAAGAAGAAATAAAAGGAGCAACTCGGTTTATTGAGAAAAACCAGACGAAAACCTATACAACGGCTAGCAAGACTAAGCCTAAGGCACCACAAATCCACAACACATACAAAGCGTTGGAAGGCCAACACCGTACAACACACCCGACCAAGCACTCGAGTACCTACACTGCTACCAAAGTACACACCAAAGCCGGTACCCGCAACGATACAGGCGTCCTTAATGAAAAGACATGCTAATGGGGATTTCCCGCGACATTTGATCAACCTTAATGATCGACCGCTACCGGACGACTTTGTCAACCAATATAAGAGCATCTCCAGCCGTTGCCCCCCCCCCCCCCCCGACGCATAAAAATCGCCCCCTGGGGGCGAGCCGGCGATTCGTTCGGCGCTAGGGGCGGTTTTGCGCCCAGTCGTCGCCCCCAGTCGCCGATTTTGGCCCACTTTTGAAGCCCCATTTCGGCGAAAAAGGCCCATATGGGCGAGAATAGGCCCATATTCGGCGTGGTTCGCCGTGGCTCGGCGTTCAATTATCAACATAATTTTTTTTATCACATATTTCATCACAAAAAATTCAAATACTTCAACAAAATAGTTCAACAACAAATAGTTCAATACAAATTATATAGTTCAACAAATAAAAATTCATATTTCATCACACGTCGTGCCCGTTGTCGCCCTTGAGCCTCCATAGGTGCTCTATCAGATCTTGCTGCAGTTGATGATGCACCTGTGGGTCTCGGATCTCCTGACGCATACTGAGGTAGGCAGTCCAGGTTGCCGGTAGCTGGTGATCAACTTGGGTAAGAGGACCCTGCCTGTGGTATGGTTCAGTGTCAAACACTGGCTCTTCCTGCTCGCTCTCAATGATCATGTTGTGCAAGATGACACAGCAGGTCATGATCTCCCACATTTGATCTTTTGACCAGGTCTGAGCGGGAGCTCCGTATGCAAGCATCCTCATCGCTGTCGTGCATTTCTGAATGGAGGTGAATCCAAGTTTGCCGGTGCAATCGATCTTGCATTTGAAGTAGTTGTCGAACTCCCGGATGGAATTCACAATCCTGAGGAAAAGCTTTCTGCTCATCCGATAACGGCGCCGAAATGTTCTGTCGCCGTGAAGTGGAGCATCGGCGAAGTAGTCGGAGTAGAGCATGCAGTAGCCTTCGAGACGATGCCGATTCTTTGCTTTCACCCGCCCCGGCGCCGAGCCACCTTGCCGCGGCTTTTCATTGCTCGCCGGCAGCTGGGCGAGGGCGGCGAGCACCATGAGATGCTCTTCTTCCTGGACGTCGGCCTCGGCTTCCTCCTCCAGCACCGCGGCGAGCACTTCCTCGTCATCCGAGTCCATCACCGAGGCAGGCAAATCGTCAAACACCTTGCGCGCGGTGGGCGTGCACCCGCCGCTAAACTGCCCCTCCGTGGCCGGAAACGCCCAGCTGGTGTCGGAGGGGCTGCCGCGGCGAACCTCTGCTATTTTTTCGGCGGGGAATGGCTATCTACCGGTGAAGGGCGGCGGGGCGGCGTCGGGATATACCTAGTGGCGGCAGAGAGCGCGGGGGGTGGGAGGCGAGTCGGGGAAGAAAATCTTGACTTTTCACCTGATGGCGTGGGCCAGCCGCGCTTTTCCCTTGCGTCGGAGCCCCCAAGCGCCCCCAGCGCGCCGGGTTCGGCCTGCGGCCGACGGGCGGAAAAAAGGGCCGAACCGGCGCTTTTCGTCGTCCTGGCGGCGCGACTGGGCCGTTTTTTTGGCGCCAGCGCCGAAAAAGTCGCCTTGGGGGCCTGTTGGGGGCGCGGCTGGAGATGCTCTAATGATGCGGAAGATAGAATGCTGGATCGGCACAGAAAAAAAAAGTGAACGCGCTGGCGCATATCCATTCTCTTTACCCTAAATCTTCTAATGAAGCGTCCGAAATAGTGTAATGAAAAAAGAAGTGCTTCGAATCATTGCTATTTGACTCGGACCTGTTCTAAAAAAGTCGAGGTATTTCAAATTGTTTGTTGACATGAACAAAGGGAAAACCTCTAAAAGAATTTCCATATTGACCTTGGACATATAAGAGTTCCGAATCATATCTCTTTAGAAAGAGGATCTTTTGTCTCATGGTAGCCTGCTCGGTTCTCCGGGACGGAAGACATCTCTCACTCGTACATATATGGATGGGTTTTCTACCTCAGAAAGGGATGAATCTGAGCAACAGAGATTGCTAAAATAGCAAAGGGGATCCGTTGCATTATCTTTGCTACCACAAGCATATCCATGAACATCGATGACACTAGAGAGAAACGATATATCCCATGGATTGAACATATGCCACTCCGATCCCACAAGATTGGCTGACGAATGTGGGAGGTGCTCCTCTTGTCCCCTCGAAGATGTCATGCTAGCCACCGTCGACCATCTTCACGAGTCCTGAGTCCCTCTGACTAAATCCCACTCAAGAGAATGCCCTCAAGGGGGAGAACGATGCCAGAGCCAACAACGCCATCAACGTCTGATCCGAAAGACCGAATCTAGGGTTTCCCCGAAGCATGATGAGAAAGGTGGGGGCTGCAACATCAATGCCTTCAACCACACGTGCCCAAATCCATGACCCGGCCAGGCCATCCAGCCCATAACCTCCCCGACGCGCAAGCACGTCACCACTCACCACACCATGCCCCTGCGCAGCTCAAAACCACGGCAAGGGCCATCCACGCCTCGGATAAGCCGGAGTCTCCACACGCATAGCAAGTACAAGGAGAAAGGCAAGCACAAAAGGTCCTTTGCGCTGATCTCTTGCAGCATGGAAGATGGATCTCCAAGAGGGGGAAAGGACAAGCACCAAAATGAAACGTTCTACAAGAAAATAAAGTCTAAGTTCAACAGGAATTGGAGTTTGGTGGTGAAAAACTGAAAATAATCTGACTAAAGTTATACCGTAACGCTAAGACGAAAAATGGCAAAACAATACGGCCCCAGAAATGAACTCAACATTATTTCTTACGCGCCACCAAATTCTGTTATAATCCTGCAGACACTTAATACATACCAAAATCCCTGAACAGAGCCAGAAGAAAGGCAGATTAAAAACGTAGCTCAAATTCAGTGGGAGAGGTCCTTAGTAGCTACCATCAGTCACACCAGACTCCCACAACAAGAGATCATTCATCTACAAATAGAAACCAATAGTCTAAGCTCCAGCTCTTCAACTCACATCATAAAAGTTACTGGCGAAAATAAACAGGGCGTCTCTTCATCCCAGACCTCCGTCCTCACCCATCATAAGTCTATAGAGATATAAAATGTGTCAAACAAATATTTTTGGCTAGAAAAAAAAAAAGCATACATGGTATTATTGCGGCTAACAATCATCGTACGATTCCCAGGTAATAAGCTAAGGATGTTAATTTGCATTATCAGGCAAAACATCACACGGATCCAAGTTACAGGATTTGCTCAGCCATGTGCATTTGATAAAGCAAAAGAAATACGAGTGGTAAAAAAATAGCATGCATCTTCATCCGTGACCTCCATCCTCACTGATCTCAATGATCTACAGAGATATAAATTGGGTCAAAGAAACAACTTTTTGGCTACAAGGAAAAAACTTACATAATATTATTGCGGCTAACAATCATTGTATCTTAAGTAAGCTAAGGACGCAAATTTGCATGGTCGGGCCAAACATCAAGGATAGCAATTACAGGATTCATACAGCCATGGTCATAGATGTCTTTGTTTGCAACAACAAAAAAGCATCTTCATCTTGCATTCTTGCTCAAACAGTGGGAGGAAGATTGATAGAATATATGCTATCATGGATACTAGTCCTACTTAAAATCTGGCCAGACCTGAATATTAGTGGTGACTGGATTTAGTCTGCTACATCCACCTAGATATTTTCACAGGTCGTCATTGCCAGCTGGGTTGTCAATACAAAAAAAACGAGTGACCCTTTTGCCTCTGCTTTGTAATTAATCATGACGTGTATATTAAAATTACAGAAGCAAACCATCAAAAACTACGCTTATAGAGTTTTTCAAGAAACCAAAGGGAAACTTCTGTGAAGCTAATAGCCTTTGGCATGGTCCAGCAGTCAGCAATTACAACTATACATAGTTTCAATTGTCTCTAATCGCAAAGTTTTTGTTCTGGCATAATAAAGAAAATAATGGCAGCTTCGAGTAACATGTCTTGCAACAGTAAAAGAAACAATAACGCGTCTCTAATTTTTTTTTTACATCTAATTGATTTAAGGTTTCTATTGTTCTTATTTCACTTTAATGAAAGTGAAGTCTGTTGTCAGAAAGTGCGACCACTTAATGCATCTAACTGATTTAACTTGTGAATACAGTAAATTTGACGCCACATATGCAAATACTTTCTCTTAAGAACAATATATGGGTGCACTTCTTATCCGCAAACAACTAAAGCAATGTCAGTTCCCCAGAAATTAGTAATGATTTCCAGGTTGAGTTACATTGCAGCTCCTATTTATGCATGGGAGGTTTGGACCAGTGACTAAATAGATCAAGATTATCACTAAACCATACTTCCATTGTGGGGACACATGTCTTTATAGTTCTGCCTAACAACGCTAGCTGTCAGCATTTGACCATGACGATAATCTAATAAACACAAATTGTTTTGGTCTCTCTTTACCCATGCATGAATGCAGATATATTACGAATGAACGGACGTGACTTGGAATTCGGTGGATACTTAGCAAATGCAGACCACTCTCCATGGCAAATAGCACATATACGAACAAAGCGGTTTCATAGGTGAAGTGAAGTAATCAAACATTGCAGGAACAGTAAGATGAGGGGAAAATTCACCTTCGGAGATCCAGCAGGAACCAACGCGAGCCGGGGCGGCGAGGAGCGACGTCATGAGCGCCGAAGCCGTCGCGCTGTGCATGGGCATCAGCGACTCCAAGCAGGCGCTGCTCATCTCCAGCGGCGACCTCCATGTACCATAAACGCAAGCACCAAAAATTTCATCTAGATCGAAAATACAGGAGAAGAATCCCGAAAAGAAGAGCTCGCGTCGTACCTTAGGGCGAGGCGGGCGCGGGGAGGAGAGGAGAGGAGCCGCCTCGAGGGGGTTGCCGGCCCGGAGCGGGAGGCGGCCCTGGCGGCCGCGCCGCGGAGGGAGGAGGTGGCGGATCCGGATCGGAGGAAGGATCTCGCGGCGGCGGCGGCCATTGCTGCGGCGCGGCACGGGGAGGGCGAGGGGCTAAAAACCCTTGGAATGGATGGGAAAATCAGTGTAGCCGCAGTGTGGCTAGATGAAGGCGGATGGGGTCGGCCCATTTTCTCCGTGGAAGCTGAGTGCGGTTTCTTCTCTCCATTCCGTGGGACGGCCCATTACTGGTCTAGAGTGCTACAAAATCCGGAACCATGCCACCACCACTCAAAAAAGACTGAAAAAAAAAACTCAAAAGAGAAAAGACGCCAATGTTCAGTGAACGGTCGCTAGGGGAGATGGCATTTGCGAACATTTCGCCTGGCATTTTCTTTCCAGAATGCATGTCATCTTTTTTAGAGGCGCATAGCAGTTTCTGTTAGGAAGAAAAAAAATGTGACAAGAACGGCCAGAAAACTGTCATAAAAAAAGTTTGCTATGACCTATAACTGTCAGGCAAACCCGTTCGTTTGTCATCTAGCCCAGAGCGACCGGTCGCAGTTAGCTTTCCCGGAAAAAGAAGGCAATCAGGCCACCTCATTCGCCTTGTCAAAAATTCTAATGGTCTCTTTGCATCATAGGATTTCCCGATTTTAATAGGAATTTTGAAGAATTTGAATAAGCCCTTTAGGTCGCAAGATTAGGACTAACAAAATTCTATGAAATTCGTTCCCCCCTTATTCTGTAGGAATCTTAATGTACGCTCAAACGTCATTTTTTCTGTTGAGAAGTCCAATGCACTTTTACTTATCTCTCGTTACCTCTCTTCTCAATACTTTAAGACGTTTCAATCATCCTCTAGGGATATTCCTATATTTTCAAAGCCATGCAATGCAAAGAGGCTCTTAAAACACCTTTCCAACATAATTATTTTGTAATTATTTTGTAAGGGAAGAGAGGTCATGTTATATCAACGGTTCCAGAAGAACACTCGTTACATATGATCAAGGAAATATGGCGTGGAACATCATTCTAATTTTTAAGGATCATATCCCTGTATGTTCTAGTGAATCTAACAAGCTTATGGGCGATGGCATTACTCTCTCTTTGAATCAACAACATAACACACTCCTCAAATCTTTCCATCTGCTCTGGAGCATCAATGTAGGTGACAAAAGTAGGTACATCTTGTCACTGAGTCTGCAGCACGGCCTACCTCGCACGGCATAGGCCCGCCACATAAGTTTCAGAATCTTCAGCACAGGTGCCGTTAGGCAATCTACAGCAAATGGACATACGACATCACTATTCCGGACGATTGCACCCACCACTACCTTATCTAGTAGCAAGAAGGAACCCTCCTCCCCCGGAAAGGCAAATACCGAGACTGAGACGGTACTGGGAGTCTTCATTCTCTAGCCCCACCCCTCCCAGCTTAATCCGGATTGTTTCCTGCCAATCGGTGTCCTACTCTCACCTGATAGCCAAGGGAGCATAGGCTATTTACCCTTGTTGTTCGAGTCATCACGGAGATCATGCATGATCCCTTCCTAGTAATTCTGCAAGAATGTGACCAAACACACAAGAGAGGCCATCAACTATTAATAGAAACAAGTACTCCCGTTGTTCACAAATATAAGATGTTCTAACTTTTTTGTGAATCAAATGTATATAGACATGTTTTAGTGTGTTTGTTCAGTCATTTTAGTCCGCATGTAGTCCAAATATCCTAAACATCTTATATTTGTGAATGGGAGGAGTACATGCCAGACGTATCTCCTTGTCAAAGTCCTCTCAATGACTAGTTCTGTGTGTGCAAATTTGAGCCATTGAACCGGACGACATATCTCACCTGCCACACACAACTCATAATCCATGACTTCCACCTTTGACTGAATCCCCCTTTCAAAATGGATGGAACTGGGTGCTATCACAGTTGTTTTCATATTTTTTGCGGAAATAGATTCGAATACAGAAACACCGAAAATGAATACGGAAATAGATACTACCGGAAACAAACATGGAGTGAATACGACACGAACACGACAACAGAAGCATGTGTTCACCGGAACTTAAAAAAACCTTGAACAATAGGGAAAACCACAAGAAAACCAACATGCTTAATCAATTGTTAACATGACTACAAAATATTATGGCGATTATATTATAAGATATGCATTTGTGCATATTTTATTCATCTTAGGTAACATAAACACATTTGTGGTATTCACAAAGACAAGCTTCATATATAAGCAAAGCATAGTGCATCAGGTAACCCACAAACAAGTAAAACACATTGTAACATCACACAATAATCAGCGAAGGGGGATTTTTAGGTCCGACCTCCATTGCGACTACAATCAGGGCTAGCTTCCTTATATGGTACTACAATTTGGGCCAGAGATGCGTCATTCTACTCATTATTTAATTGTGTGATGTTTGATGGTTGGGCTACAAAACGGCCATACGCCCATAGTAGAAATGGAAAATTCCATATTCACGGAAAATGAAATGTTTGTTCCGCCGAAAAATGTTTTCCATTTTTGTTTCCATTTATGCATAAAAAAAATTGGTTTCCATTTTCATTTTACAAATTTCCACTTTCTATCCATATTTCCTCTCTGTTTCCTTTTTCCTACCAGAAAAGCGGAAAGTTTCCGTTCCGTTTCCATCCCTATGGCCAGGTCACTTATGAACACAGTGAGTAGTGAATGCATTCTTGATATGCTTAATTTTATGAAAACACTCAAAAGTGATGATTGCATGATCTATTATTAGCCTTCCTGCTTTGTGCCTCAGGAATGAGCACATAGAGGTAGGGCCGAAGATGGTTGATGAGATACTTAGAGACCACCTTCTATAGCACGTTGTATGTGCCGATGGGACGACAATATTTCAAGTATTCATGATTCTTTCCATTTGAATGAGCACAATCACCATATCACTCTCCCCTTCCGGCACAACACTATCCTCAAAACATTCCATGACCCCTATGATAACATCCTCTTTCACACTGCTCCGATTCTTTGGAAGAAATTACCAGGAAGCCATCAGGGTCTAGTGCCTTGATGGGTTCGTTTTGGAAGAATGCATAGCTCATCTCTTCCTTCGGGAACTCCCGGTGGAGTCCCTCATTCGCCATCAACTCTATCACTTTCATAGGGCACATGTCAAGAAGATCATTTGGTCTATTTTCATTATCTCAATTGCTGGAAAGAACACGTGGGCATCTCTTCCAAAGTTTGTGTTCTTTCCACCAAATTCCTTCATTAGCTTTTAAATTCCATTTTCACCAGTCTCTAGCTTACTTTGCGTTGAAAAAACCCAATGTTCTAATCCCCTTCTCCTAGCTACAATTCATGGGGTCACTGCCTCCACATTATTTCTTCTCTGAGGAGGCATTCATCTAGCTCCTTTGACACTTTACATAAAGCAGTATCATGCCCACCAAACGGGGGAGGGGAGAATCCCACAACTAGCCCAATTGCATGTGAAACTTGTTGACTTCGTGGTGATTGAGCCAGTCTGCAATTTTTCGGCACATCGACTCACTGAGAGAGGAGGAGATGGGAGGGGAGGAGGCGGCGAGGAGGAGATGGGATGGGCGCGAAGGCTAGGGCTTGTGTGATGGGGACGCCTCACCGTCGGGCTTTTATAGCCGGGGATATAGCTACATGTCCATCCGAACGGACGCCTTCTGAATCGGGGGGGGGGGGTGGCCATCATTAATGGCTCCTTGGTTACCAGTGTTGTCGTGCCACTTACTAGTTGTTAGCTGGGACACAAATATGCATCTACGGGTGGCGTCACACTTCAAACCTGACCATCGCGCGAGGAGGAAGAAGTTGAAACTTTCTTCCCACGTTGTCGGTTTGTTTATCGAGCAAGCTCCATATTGGCCTCCCCAACATCCAAATATGGATATTATGAGGTCGGTTGTGGAGCGAACTTCATAAATTATATCGATCAGCACCCATATGACGACTCTGCTAGAGTGCTATTTTGGCATAAGATCGCCATATTGGTATTTATTATTCCAATCGGGGACATATGATGACTCTGCTAGAGCTTCTCTAAACGGACACGTGGTTTCATTGAAGTCACCTATCATCATCCAGATTCATACGCAAGCGGCCTGATCCGCACAACCGTGCGTGTCACAAAACGAAACTCAACCATAAATTAAGCATCTCTTTAAGCTTCGTTACAGATACAAGGATAAGTGAGTTTTGTATGCATCCATATGTAAATGTTTCTTCCACACGTGAGTATCAGAGCTCGATCATAAATTAAGCATGTCCTTAGGTTTCTTAATAAATGCATTCAAAATTGTGGTTAAGTTTAAGCTTGAATATACGATGTCCTATGTCCAACTCTAATAATTAAAAATCATAACTATGGCCAAATCTAATAATTAAAATCATAACTACAATGCTTAACTCGATCTGTAAGCGTGATGTACAATTTGTTACATGGCATGATATGTAAAACTCAACTTGTTATGTAAAAGAAACAAAGTAGTGAAAAGGTGCCTTCTGCTGGAGGGCTTGCTCCTGTCCAAAACTATATCCCGTGAAAAGCCTCCTCGAGTCTTACTCCTCAATTTGAGGAGTGAAAAAAAAACCAGTTCCTAACCGAACTCTCAAAACTTAACTCTCTAATTTTTTTGCACATAATACATAACGCAATCAGATGGTCTATCACATCCTAAAACACAAATTTAAACTACTCAATTACATAACTAAACAAAAGATTGCACATTATACATAGCATAATTAGATGTTTTATCACTAGATAGCATAATTAAACAAATTTAAACTACTTGTCGTCACCGCCACAAGCGCAGAACATGTCAAAGTTATCCGAGTCGAAGGAGATAGAGACCGCCCCCATTGAAGGGGCCAGCCTCATTGTCATTGTTAGTAGGTCGAGTTGATTACATTCCTCGTCGGAGGGCTTGACCAATATCTAGACCTACATCATGCCATTCTCCTTAGACTCGAACCACGCCTGGTTCTTGACGATGATATGTGAATTCTTCACGACGAGCTCAACCATATAGGCCTTGTCGTTGCGCTTGGCCTGGAGTTGGTCGACGACCATACGTTTTGCATCTCCTTGGCACAGGGAGGCCATTCTAACAGGAGGCTCGACGAAGTCCAGAGAGCGCCTGCCGATGAGGAAGTTAAGTTTCTCCCGGTTCTCGAAGTAGTGGACCAATATCATATCATACGCGCGCGCCGCCTGCTCCGTGGTGACGAATGTGTTGAGCCATCGATTTCCCAGTGTATCCATATTTCAGATCTCTGCCGCCCAATGGCCCACAACCGCTGCCGCCCGCCGCAGTGCTTCAAAGGCGGTCGCTATGACATGGACCTGAAGGAGGCGGTGGCGGTGGGCGCTCGGGGTGGCTGCGCGGACCCGTTACAGACGAAACACGACTCTGTGGTGGCCTTCCCCGTCGACAAGCTCGCGACTAGATGCGGCGATTTAAGCGACGATGGCCGACGGCGATTGAATCTTAGTGGGGCGGGGGGAGGCGGAGGCAGAGGGGTGTCGTTGAGCATGCGTGGTGGTTGGCGGGGGCAAGGATAACGGTGTCAGCGTGAAGTCAAGCGAGGGAGAAAGGCGGCCGCATGAGGAAGGGTAGTCTTCCACTGAGAAGTTGTTTCCACTGCTCAAAATTGAAGCGTTTCCTAACACTTTTGAGAATTCGATTAGATCTGATTTAACTCTTAAAAACGAATCTTGTAAGTAGTTTAACACAGTTCACTCAATCACCATCTAACACAGGCTCGCTGAGCAAAACTCCTCATAATGCTGTGGCCGCGGTCAGTCGCCCGCCTGCATCAACCCACACCACACAGCCATGGCCAACAAACCGGCCACACCTCCAAGCTCCCAAGGATGCCAAATTATCCACTTCCTCCCCTCTCACCATGATTATCTCCAAGCCACCACTCCGCCCCTGTTTCCACTCCCCCTCCCTCGCCGCCGGCCCGCTCCGCCGCCACCGCCACCCCCACCCCCACCTCGCCAACAAGCCCTTCTCCGTCGCCGTCGCCGTCGCGGCCTCCCCGTCCGACCTCCTCGCCAGCGTCCAGTCCGTGGCGTCCGCCGCGTCGGTCCTCGCGTCCATCGTGCTCGTCCACG
>NC_057799.1:76271604-76279158 GCF_018294505.1 Triticum aestivum
CTCGCCAGCTTCCGCCTCGGCGCCGTCGAGTACGCGCTCCGGGCCATCCCGCTCGGCGGCTACGTCGGCTTCCCCGACGACGACCCCGAGTCCGGCTTCGCGCCCGACGACCCCGACCTCCTCCGCAACCGCCCCGTCCCGGACCGCCTCCTCGTCGTCTCCGCGGGGGTCATCGCCAACCTCATCTTCGCCTTCCTCATCATCTACGCCCAGGCGGTCACCGTCGGCGTCCCCGTCCAGGCGCTGCTCTCCGGCGTCCTCGTCCCCGACGTCGTGCCCGGCTCCGCCGCCGCGCGCTCCGGGCTGCTCGCCGGCGATGTCATCCTCGCCGTCCCCGGCGCCGCGCCGGACCCGTCCGTGCCGGCCCTGGTCGACCTCATCAAATCCAGCCCCAACAAGAAGGTCCTCCTCAAGGTGTCAAGAGCCGGGCCTGCGGCCGGGGACAAGCAGCAGTTCCTCGACCTCACCGTCGTGCCGGACACGAGCGTCGACGGGACGGGGCGCATCGGCGTGCAGCTCTCGCCCAACTACCGGGCCACGCGCGTGCACCCAAGGAACGCGTCCGAGGCCACCGTCCTCGCCGTGCGCGAGTTCAGGGCGCTGGGCGGGGCGGTGCTCGACGGGCTCCGGCAGACGTTCCTCAACTTCTCGCAGACGGCGGAGAAGGTGTCGGGCCCGGTGGCCATAATCGCCGTCGGCGCGGAGGTGGCGAGGTCGAGCGCCGACGGGCTGTTCCAGTTCGCGGCGATCATCAACCTCAACCTCGCGGCGATCAACCTGCTGCCGCTGCCGGCGTTGGACGGCGGGACGCTGGCGCTGATCCTTCTGGAGGCGGCCCGCGGCGGGCAGAAGATCCCACGTGAGATCGAGCGGAGGATAATGTCGTCGGGGATATTGCTGGTGCTCATGGTCAGCATGTTCCTCATTGTGCGCGACACGCTCAACCTAGACTTCATCAAACAGAATATGTAGATTCTTTTAAGTCCGAGAGAACATTTTGCGGTAAATCTGTTCCTGTTTGTAAGACGAAGCCATGCACGTATGTATCTCTTGCACAAATTCTTACAAAAAGCAACGGAGATAGTAGAACCGATTTGCAACCATGTATACACTCTGCCTCAAGCCATACTCTGACTCTAGTCACATTGCGTATCTGATATGAAGGAACAGAGGTTTTAGACGACTGAAATTGCCTAATTCTGGTTCGATTTGCGAAACAAATTTGCTAGATTATCACAACTATTCTCTCAAAACATATGAAAACAAGCACCGAGCTGCACAACGCTCAGCACCGCAAACAAGCCTGAAAAGAAAAGCCTACATCTCCACAGATGTCTGATACTGCTAATACCAGAACCTGATGACTCCAGTACATAATGCTTCAAGTTGCTGCTCAATAACTCAGACGTCAAGATTTCATCTCCCAGCGGCATCGATATCAGAACTGGAGGCCTTCGTCGCATCTGAGCCAACATTAAGAAAAATAGCAGGTGCTTTTAGCAATATAGTCTTATTATTACAGAGATGCTAAGAAATGCAATCAATTGGGAAGGGCAATGAAATAGAAAAAGCAAGGGGTTCAAGAGAATTACTAGAAAAGGAGAAAATCGCAAGTTGCTGCTCTATGTTACTATTACTTGAGCTCGAAGTTGCTGCTCTATGCTCGAAGTTGCTGCTCTATAACTCGCAAGGTACAAGGCAAAATAACGCAAAATAACTTCAAAGCAAGTAGCTAATACAAACCAAAATCCAGCATGATAGAACATTCTGGTGCTGCTTTGTTCTATTCTTACGATAGTCTCAAAATAATGACGAGTATATCCCAAAGATGAGAAACATATACTTCTTTATCTCCCAAGTGCTACAGGTTTTGAACTGCATGGATAACAGCTTGCTAAAATAATTATAATGACATAGCACACTACTAATACCTGCATAAGGAAAGCCTGATGGTTCCAGTACATAATGCTCCAAGTTGCTGCTCTATACCTCAGAAATCAAGGTTTCATCTCCCAGCGGCATCGATATCAGAATTGGAGGCGTTCGTCACATCTGAACCAACATTAAGAAAAATACTGGGTGTTTTCAGAAATATAATATTATTAGAAAGATACTACGAAATGCAATCAATTGGGAATGACAATGACCATACAAGCATGCAAGTTACAAGGCAAAATAATTAACTTCAAAGAAAGTAGCTAATACAAGCCCAAATCCAGCATAACAGAACATTATGGTCCTGCTTTGCTTTATTCTTACGATAGTCTCAGTATAATGACGAGTATAGCCCCAAGATGAGAAACACATACTTCTTGATGTCCTAAGTTCCACAGCTTTTCAATTGCATGGATAACAGCTTGCTAAAACAATTATTACTGACATAGCACACTAGTAATACCTGCATAATATATAAATATGGCAAAGTCCTATAGAGTGCAAAGTACAAGTATGCAAATACTGAGAGCAGGGTTACCATGTTGAAGAGATGGTGGAGACAAGGATGGTGGGAAACCGGCAAACAAATGAGAACCTATGTTGCTGAACTGAGATGTCAAGAACCACTCAAGCTGTAAAGTCCTTAGATCCAGAGTTAAAACTTCCGAGTCTATCACTTCTGCCGAAGGGTCTCTGCAATACCCAGGTTCCGGAATCCATTGTATGAGTAAGTATCCCCCAGCTACACCCACGAGCATATAGCGATAGTTTACGGGTAAACTGAACCTTCCTTGTGACAGCCACTGGTTTGCACCACCTCCATCATTTTGCAACACAGCATACCTGAGTTCAGGTGTCAGATACTCATGATAAACATCCCAAGCCTTCCTTCCCCTGCCTCCAGAATGGCAACCTGTGTATTCCTGGTGCGAGGTGGGAGATTGACAGCAGAGAAATCCATGCTGCGTGTGTCGAGCATGATCAACTTGTTTTTGTTCGCCGGATAAAACGCCCAACAGAAGTATCCGTGTGCATAGTGGCGCATTCGCGGCCACAAGGACGACTCTGGCTTGATGACTGGAGCCGGGTTGTCCAATCCTGCGAGCAAACTGACCCAATTGTCAAGTGTAACAGCACGCCACTGTCCATCACCTGAACCTGAAGAGAAGATGAGGAGGACCAGCCTAGCTGTGCAGCGCGCCAAGCAAATAACCCTGAATGAAATGCCCTCCTCATCCTCGGCGGCCGGAGGAGCCAGGAAGGGCTCGAAATGCCCCATGTCCGACTGCTGCGCTAAAGCGGCGAGGTCGTCGGGGATGGCAGGCAGTAGGGTGTAGCGCCGGTACAGGGGATCACAGACGGCCAGGTCCCTGGCCAAGTCGCGGCAACAGAATTTGCTCCCCTCTGGGACGCCGGAGAGGAGGACGCGGCCGTCCCGCAGGTCACGCACGTGCCAGCGCTCGGCGGAGGGGAGGAAGGAGCACGAGAAGTCGGCGGCGCGAGAGCCGGCGAAAGTGCTCGCCGCGGCGGCGGATGGGTGCGGCGGCTGGGCCAGCTGCAGCAGCGGCAGGTACCGGTGGGATTGGTGAGAAACGATGCCTAGGAGAGGCGGCGGCTGGCGGGCGCGGAAGCGGCGGAGGAAGCGGTGGTCGGTGACCAGGCGGCGGAAGGAGACCCAGGCAATGGAGGCGCGGGCGAGGTCAGCGGCCGCGGGGAGGCGGAGGAGGACTTCCTCGAGAAGCTCCTCGGGTAGGGTGAGCAGCGTCGTCGGCGGGGCTTCGGGACGGCCAGGTGTCGATGCCATTGGGATCTGGAGTGGGGGATAGGGTTTCTCTCGCTCTAGCACGGAGGAATATTTCACTCGCCGCCGAAGACGACACTAGACTAGAGAACGAATGAACGGAGACCAAACGTGCCGTTTGATCTAGTCGAGAAGAGGAGTAAATTGCAATAAAACCATCCTAACCATCGTCTTACAATGCAAAAAGGGAATAGCTAGGAGCCATTCGACCGAAATTTCTTTTCTGACAGTTAATCAATCTGAAATGTTAGATAAAAAACGAACTGTTTTAGATTACGTCTTCTTCCTTCAATAGTTTTCTTCCTGAAAAACAGATCGCCGCCCCCCGTGCTCTTGTTCCTCCAACCGTCTGCTGCCATTGGCCGGGCCGCCTGCTTCCACCCCCTGCGGTCGGTGGCGCTCCCGCGCCAGCCTCGCCGCCTCGCCCTCCCCCAACCTCTCACCACCTCCGTGATGTAGCCACTCCCGGCCATCCTTCTAAACCGGTGGACCCCTTGAAATTCTCCGGCAAACCTGCACCACCCCCACCCCTAAGATAGACAAGGGGGCAGCTGCTAGCCTACTACCCCCTGGTGCACCCCTTGTACCCTAAGATAGACAAGGAGGCAACTTCTCCCCCTGCCCTCCTTGCACTCTAAGATAGACGAGGTCAATCCTGCCTCGATGCTCTAAGGCTGTTGCTTTCTTCTCTACCAAATCGACTGACCCAAATTGCTTTTTCAAGCGACTGGCGTGTAGCTAAACTGTTATAGAAAACCACTACTATACGCTGTTGTCCAAACGATCGCCGGCACTTAGTAATCTTTTCACTAAAATATTATGCGTGCTATGCGTCAACCAACTGATTCTAAGAGAAATCGGTCGGGTCGCCAGCCGCCGAATTCGTTCCCACACAATCATTTGATCTCACAGCGCTGGCAATGTTGCGACCCGATGAGTGCAACACCAGTGATGTTGCATCCCAGCTCGTCTTTGTAGCATGCGGTGGTCGTCATTTAGGCTTGATGAGTGCTCCGCAACACGAACGATGTTGTGTTTGCAACATGGCCGACATTGCATCCCGGCTCAGCCGTTGCAACACTTTCTCACCTTCGTTTAGGCTCGACGAGCAGAGCACCAGACACTTCGAAACACGATCGATGTTGCCTCCGCAACAATGTTGTATCCGGTGCTCACTACTCGCAGCGCATGATGGCCGCCTGTGACGCCCCCAATTCAATCGTACACTAATCATGCACGCAAATGTGTACAATCAAGATCAGGGACTCACGGGAAGATATCACGACACAACTCTACAATATAAATAAGTCATACAAGCATCATAATACAAGCCAGGGGCCTCGAGGGCTCGAATACAAGTGCTCGATCATAGACGAGTCAGCGGAAGCAACAATATCTGAGTACAGACATAAGTTAAACAAGTTTGCCTTAAGAAGGCTAGCACAAAAGTAGCAACGATCGAAAAAGGCAAGGCCTCCTGCCTGGGACCTCCTAACTACTCCTCGAAGCCGAACTCCATGTAGAATCATCCTCGGGATCTCTAGCTCCTGGACTCCAGCATCTGGTTGCGACAACCAGGTAGAATGGAAAGGGGGAAAAGAGGGAGAAAAGCAACCGTGAGTACTCATCCAAAGTACTCGCAAGCAAGGAGCTACACTACATATGCATGGGTATATGTGTAAAGGGCCATATCGGTGGACTGAACTGCAGAATGCCAGAATAAGAGGGGGATAGCTAATCCTGTCGAAGACTACGCTTCTGGCAGCCTCCATCTTGCAGCATGTAGAAGAGAGTAGATTGAAGTCCTCCAAGTAGCATCGTATAGCATAATCCTACCCGGCGATCCCCTCCTCGTCGCCCTGTTAGAGAGCGATCACCGGGTTATATCTGGCACTTGGAAGGGTGTGTTTTATTAAGTATCCAGTTCTAGTTGTCATAAGGTCAAGGTACAACTCCGGGTCGTCCTTTTACCGAGGGACACGGCTATTCGAATAGATAAACTTCCCTGCAGGGGTGCACCACATAACCCAACACGCTCGATCCCATTTGGCCGGACACACTTTTCTGGGTCATGCCCGGCCGCGGAAGATCAACACGTCGCAGCCCCATCTAGGCTCAACAGAGAGGTCAACACGCCGGTCTAAATCCTATGCGCGCAGGGGTCTGGGCCCATCGCCCATTGCACACCTGCACGTTGCGTACGCGGCCGGAAGCAGACCTAGCCTAGCAGGCGTTCCAGTCCAATCCGGCGCGCGCCGCTCCGTCGCTGACGTCAAGAAGAGCTTCGGCTGATACCACGACGTCGAGTGCCCATAACTGTTCCCGCGTAGTTGGTTAGTGCGTATAGACCAAATGGCCAGACTCAGATCAAATACCAAGATCTCGTTAAGCGTGTTAAGTATCCGTGAACGCCGACCAGGGCCAGGCCCACCTCTCTCCTAGGTGGTCTCAACCTGCCCTGTCGCCCCGCCATAAAGTAACAGCCGGGGGCCGTCAGGAATCCAGGCCCACCTCTACCGGGATGGAGCCACCTGTCCTTTCAGCCCCCTCATCAGAATCACTTGCGGGTACTCAACGAGCCGACCCGACTTTAGTCACCACATGTGTCATGTATATAAAGTATATAGTATATACCTGTGATCACCTCCCTAGTGATCACGGCCCGATAGTATAGCATGGCAGACGGACAAGAGTGTAGGGCCACTGATGGAACACTAGCATCCTATACTAAGCAGTAGGGTAGCAGGTAAGGGTAACAACTGTAGCAACAATGACAGGCTATGCAGCAGAATAGGATTAACCGAAAGCAGTAACATGATACACTACTCTAATGCAAGCTGTATAGAGAAGAATAGGCGATATCTGGTGATCAAGGGGGGGGGCTTGCCTGGTTGCTCTGGCAAGAAGGAGGGGTCGTCAACTCCGTAGTCGAACTGGGCAGCAGCAGCGTCGGTCTCGTAGTCTACTGGAGAAGGAGAGGGGGAAGAAATAGTAAATACGGAGCAAACAAAGCATCACAAAACATAAGGAGGCAAAACGCGGTGCTAGGTATGCCCTAACGCGGTAGGAGGTGATACCGACGAAGGGGGGAAACATCCGGGAAAGTATCCCCGGTGTTTCGCGTTTTCGGACAGGTGAACCGGAGGTGAAATGTTACAGGTTTGCTATGCTACGTATGTGTGGCGGGCGAACGGGCTGCGTATCTGGATTCGTCTCGTCGTTCTGAGCAACTTTCATGTAGAAAGTATTTTCATCTGAGCTACGGTTTATTTTATATGATTTTCTAAAGATTTAATCATTTTCTGATTTTAATTATTTATTTAAATCCAACATTATCCAGAATAGTGTATGCTGACACCATCATGACGTCAGCAGTCAACAGGGGAGTTGACTGGTCAACTGACGTGTGGGTCCCGTTCGTCATTGACTGCTTAGTCTAATTAGGGTTTAACTAATCTAATTGCTATTTAATTAAACTAACTAGTTAATTAGATTAATTAAATAGGATTAATTAACTTAACTTAATTAATCAATTAATTTAATTATTATTATTTTTAATTCTCTTTTTTTAACGTTCTAGGGGTGGGCCCCATATGTCATAGGGCCAGGGGGCACTGGCCCACTGGTTAGTCGCCCTGGCCACAACGGGCACGGGCGCGCGGGCGCTAGCCCGACTGGGCACTGGCCCAGGCCAGGCACGGGGTGGGGGTTGCGTCCGGCGCCGGCGAGGCACGGCCGGCCGGAGTGGCGCAGGGCAGCGGAGGAAGTGGAGCAGGCGCAGGGGAGCAGAACTCCGGGCGCGGCCACGGGAGGTCGCG
>NC_057799.1:76280485-76284685 GCF_018294505.1 Triticum aestivum
GGTAGGGGGTGTGGCCGACTGGGTTGGTATGGGCCGAGGCCCATGGGAGCTGGGGGGTCTATCCTTTTGATTTTTTTGTTTTTCTTTATCTTTATTTATTTATTTTATTTTCTGATTTCTTTTAACTTCCAATTTATTTTAGTTTCAATAAAATACCAAAGTGGCACCTAAGTTGTTGTTACAAATTATGTCACACCCACGAAAAGTTCATCCCAAAATAATATAGTTTAATATTTTACAAAATACAAAAGGCATTTAATTAATGGTTTTAGCTACTGATTTAATTAGTTTGGTGCATTTAAACATTTTATAAAGACTTGGTTCCTCCACCAATATTACATATGATTTATTTGTCACTTTTAGAACACTTTAGTTTTGACATTTGAAAACTTTTATTGTTTGCTTGCTTTTGAATTTGAATACAAACTGGTCTCGAACTAACGCGAGATTATCAACAGTAACTGAGGTGACATGGCATCATTAGTAGGGAATTACTGTAGTCTAATTATCCGGGCGTCACACCGCCACTCTCGTAGCACACACGGTCGTGGCCTGATACGTCTCCAACACATCTATAATTTAAAAAGTAGTCATGCCATGTTTACAACAATTTTATATGATTTAAATGAAACTAACCTGGACTAACGCTGTTTTCAGCAAAACTACCGTAGTGTTGTCTCTTGTGCAGAAATCAAAGTTCTCCAAACGCAGAGAAACTTTTTGATGATTTTTTTGGAAGAAAAGAGGCACTAGAAGCTTTGTGGGGGGGGGGGGGGCAGAAGTTCCACGAGGTGGCCACTACCCACCTGAACCTGGGCGTGCCACCCCCCTCCGACGTGTGTTGGTGGGTAGTGGCCCCTCGAAGCCCATCTCAGCGTGAGACCGACACCAAAAAATCTTAGAAATACAGAAACCCCCAGAAATAACCCTAGATTAGAAGTTACACCGCCGCAAGCCTCTGTAGCCACGAAAAATCAATCCGGACCATGTTCCGGCACCCTGCCGGAGGGGGGAAATCATCACCGGAGGCCATCTTCATCATGCCGGTGGCCACCATGATGAGGAGGGAGTAGTCCACCCTCGGGGCTGAGCGTTTGTACTAGTAGCTATATGTTTAATCTCTCTCTCTCTCTCGTGTTCTTGATTTGGCACGATCTTGATGTACCACGAGATTTGTTAATAGAGTTGGATCATATGATTTTTTTCCTCTCTATCTTGTTGCGATGAATTGAGTTTTTACCTCGAGGTTTCACTTTTATCAGATTGAATACTTTGTTGGATTTGAGAACACTTGATGTATGTCTTGCATATGAATACCCATGATGACAATGGGGTATTTGATGTCCCACAAGTATAGGGGTTCTATCGTAGTCCTTTCGATAAGTAAGAGTGTCGAACCCAACGAGGAGCAGAAGGAAATGACAAGTGGTTTTCAACAAGGTATTCTCTGCAAGCACTGGAATTATCGGTAACAGAAAGTTTTGTGATAAGATAATTCGTAATGGGTAACAATTAAATAAAGTAAATAAGGTGCAGCAAGGTGGCCCAATCCTTTTTGTAGCAAAGGACAAGCCTGGACGACTCTTATATAAAGCAAAGCGCTCCCGAGGACACATGGGAATTGTTGACAAGTTAGTTTTCATCATGCTCATATGATTCACGTCCGTTACTTTGATAATTTGATATGTGGGTGGACCGGTGCTTGGGTGCTGCCCTACCTTGGACAAGCCTCCCACTTATGATTAACCCCTCTCGCAAGCATCCACAACTACGAAAGAAGAATTAGGGTAAACCTAACCATAGCATGAAACATATGGATCCAAATCAGCCCCTTATGAAGCAACACATAAACTAGGGTTTAAACTTCTGTCATTCTAGCAACCCCATCATCTACTTATTACTTCCCAATGCCTTCCCCTAGGCCCAAATAATGGTGAAGTGTAGTTGACGTTCACATAACACCACTAGAGGAGAGACAACATACATCTCATCAAAATATCGAACGAATACCAAATTCACATGATTACTTATAACAAGACTTCTCCCATGTCCTCAGGAACAAACATAACTACTCACAAAGCATATTCATAATCATAATTAGAGGAGTATTAATTATCATTAAGGTTCTGAACATATGATCTTCCACCGAATAAACCAACTAGCATCAACTACAAGGAGTAATCAACACTACTAGCAACCCACAGGTACCAATCTGAGGTTTTGGGACCAAGATCGAATACAAGAGATGAACTAGGGTTTGAGAGGAGATAGTGCTGGTGAAGATGTTGATGGAGATTGACCCTCCCTCGATGAGAGGATCGATGGTGATGACGATGGCGATGATTTCCCCCTCCGGGAGGGATGTTTCCCCGGCACAACAGCTTCGCCGGAGCCCTAGATTGGTTCCGCCCAGGTTCCGCCTCAAGACGGCGGCGCTTCGTCCCGAAAGCTTCTTCTTGATTTTTCGAGGGTAAAAGACACCATGTAGCAGAAGATGGGCACCGGAGGCCTGCGAGGGGGCCCACAAGGTCGGGGGACGCGCCCAGGGGGGTAGGGCGCGCCCTCCACCCTTGTGGCTGGCTGGTGGCCCCCCGCTGGTTCTTTCTTCGCCCAATATTTTTTATATATTCCAAAAATAAGCTCCGTGAAGTTTCAGGACTTTTGGAGTTGTGCAGAATAGGTCTCTAATATTTGCTCCTTTTCCAGTCCAGAATTCCAGGTGCCGACATTCTCCCTCTTCATGTAAACCTTTTAAAATAAGAGAGAATAGCCATAAGTATTGTGATATAATGTGTAATAACAGCCCATAATGCAATAAATATCAACATAAAAACATGATGCAAAATGGACGTATCAACTCCCCCAAGCTTAGACCTCACTTGTCCTCAAGCAAAAGCCGATATTGGTAAATATGTCCATATGTTTAGCGATAGAGGTGTCGATAAAATAAAATACGGACATGAGGGCATCATGATCATCTTTAGAACAACAACATATAATGCCATATTTTTTTGATAAAGTAACAATTCTTGCACAAGGCAAAGTATGAATCAGAAACTTCATTGAAAACTAACAAACTATGATCTCAGTCATTGAAGCAATTGCAATTTATCATAACATCGGAAAGAGTCAATATAAGAGCTTTTCAGCAAGTCCAAATACTCAACTATCATATGATCTTTCACAATTGCTAACACTCACGCAATACTTATGGGTACAAAGTTTCAATCGGACACAGAGAAAGATAGGGGCTTATAGATTCGCCTCCCAACTTCTTACCTCAAGGGTAATGTCAACAATAATACTTTATGAAAACCTACATCCGATTGGATATATGTACCGGATCTCCCTGATGTCTACTATGCAATTTTATTCTTGTAGACACGTGTTGGGCCTCCAAGCGCAGAGTTTTGTAGGACAACAGCAATTTTCCCTCAAGTGGGTGACCTAAGGTTTATCAATCCATGGGAGGCATAGGATGAAGATAGTCTCTCTCAAACGACCCTGCAACCAAATACAAGAAATCTCTTGTGTCCCCAACACACCCAATACAATGGCAAATTGTATAGGTGCACTAGTTCGGCGAAGAGATGGTGATAAAAGTGTAATATTGATGGTAGAAATATATTTTTATAATCTGAATAAATAAATACAGCAAGGTAGCAAATAGTAAACGGGCACAAAAACAGTATTGCAATGCTTGAAAACAAGGCCTAGGGTCCATACTTTCGCTAGTGCAACCTCTCAACAATACTAACATAATTGGATCATATGATTATCCACTACTAGGGAAAACCTTATACACAGCATCTTAGCAGTAGCGCTGGACAAAACAGGGCGCTACTGCTACTTAGTAGTAGCGTTTTTAAATAGACCGATCTACTGCTACTACTTTAGCAGTAGCGCGTTCTGCGAAATCGCGCTGCTGCTATATTTGTACTGGGCGCAGATGGCTAGCCCCACTTAGCAGTAGCGTGTACCACTGACCAGCGCTACTACTACGGCCCATAGCAGTAGCGCGTTTCTCTGAAACGCGCTACTACTTACTTACCTTATCCTGGAGCGGTTCACCCTTTCACACTCACTCCCTCTCACTCGCTCTCACCTGCGCCGAACCCGTACGTCGTCCGCCATCGCCGCGCTGCTCCTCGCCGAGGTACTCCCTCCTCCCTCCACCCCTCCCTCCCCCCTCCTCCTTCG